>NC_056743.1:653849915-653957470 GCF_019279795.1 Protopterus annectens
TTAAAAAAAACTGCAGCAATGGTATATCACTTCAAAACATGCTAATATTTCTCGAGTTATTATAGTTAGAAAACTCTTAGTATGAAAACCTGAAATTTAATCACAAAAGTAATGGATAGAAGTATGAACGTCAATGTTCTTTTCGAGTGTCATACAGTGTTACAGCATCTATGCCCATAAAAGACATTAGCTGCTGCCTAGTAAACTGCAAATCAAGGGCTAATAGAACCTGCATTAGCACTAATGATTTGGAAAAGGGAATCTAATTTATTGCAGTTTTGTTTACACAAAGCAGGCAGCAAGCAAATGATGCAATTGCCTTATAAAATACACCATTTGTAGTGTAAAATTATCGATGTAGTCAGATCAGTGTTTCCAATTTATTATTAATGTTTTTGAAAGAGACATTGTTGATACATGGCATATTTACTGTAGTGCTTAAAAACATAGCTGAAGTAAGCTATCACTAATCAGTGTCACAGGTGGTTATAATAGTCCATCTAATTACTTCATTATTCCTCCCCACAAACCCTAGACTACAGAAAGTATCTCATTGATAGCTCATAGCATTAATTTGCTGTATTAACTGCCAACCATTTGTGTTGCATGAGTTCTAATTTAAAAAAAAAAAAAAACTGACATAATGGGAACAACAATTTTGGAACACAGAATGAATGCTCATGTTTTCTTTCCTTCTTATTTGGTTACAAAAATCCATATAAAGTAATGTAAAACCAGAAGGAGCATGTTTAGTATTTGAAAATGCGTTAATCTGACAAAAGCATAGATTAGTTGGAACTCAGAACTTCTGCCCCTTACATGCATTTCCTTCACAAAGCCTTGGGGTGGTATCTTCCACAATGAGACAAAATCATTAACTTATATTATGAAGGCACATACAAATTATCTAGAAGAGTGAGTCTGAAACACTAATCTGTCTTAAATGCTCTCAGCTCTTAGATGTAAACATTTCTAATCCATTCAGAACAGAAACTGCACGGCAGTGAATTATATTAAACTAGTGCAACTGATATAGTTATCATGGAAGAAATAAAATATAGAAAAGCCTTTTCATCTTGCCTAAAAAGTTATACTCTATTTTAATCCAGAAATGTGTTCAAGCCAAGCTGGGTTTCAGACAGCCTGCACTAAATGTGTATACGGCATGCTCATTTGTCACTAAGTGCAGATGGTTGCTTTGAAAAACATAGCTTTCCTTACGCTGCAAAGAAATAAGTGTTTCACACAAAAACAAGAACTACTATATTTTCATGGGTGTAAACTGAATAATTTATACTCCATGCTCAAAGCCTCACACGGTTTGCCATGCTTCAAAGCTCAATGTTTCTCCTCAGAAGCATCTTGTATGCATTGCTTGAAAAAAAGCTTGTTTTATATTCTATGCACATGCTTCCTACTGACAAGATGAAACACTGCCTGGGAAGTTTTCGTTGCGAAAGACACGAGTCGTACGACCAAGCTTAGTTTTTTTTTTCTTAGTCACTCTAGAACTGAACTAGGTCTAAAAAAAAATAAAAACAGGTTTGCAACTTACTGTATGCCAGGGTACACACACACGCACACATATACATACATACACAAACACACACACACACACACACACACACACACACACACACACACACACACACACACACACACACACACACAGTAACAGACATTTTGTTGTTAAACTGGATATTATTGCTGCCATTCACTTTTCTGTTACAGTCCTGCCAAAGTTACCATATTTTAGGTTATGCTGCAGGTTGAAATTAATAGTAAAATGTAGGCATCTTTATGATGAGACTACCACATGCATATACACACACTCAGACATACATACACGCAAGCACACAGTACCTGGTCTTTGCAGCTGAAAAACGGACAGTCACAGAAGAAACACTGATATTCCATACACAGTAGTAGCTGGAGCCATTCTCCGGCTCACACACTGTCTATACTACTACTGCCTGGATCCTCCTTGCAAAAAATCTCCCGGCTCGGCTTGTGTGCATGGCTGCAACTTAAATATAAGGTCAGTCAGATTGCAAAAGGAACCACCGTTGATTTGAAATTGCTCGCACGCAGCACACACACTGCGTACAGTGGAGCTAATTCCGACAGGCTGTTCACAGAGCTGACATCACTGATGTCATTGCGCACGCCTCTCCACGCGATGACATCAGCTGTAAAAGTTTTTTTTTAAAAAAAAAAAAAAACAAAGCTGGGAAAATTGAAAATTAAGAGGTGCCACTTGGGAATTGTGGCACCGGTAATGACCGAGAAATTCGGTACGGTTGAGAGGTATGCCTGCACTAAATGTGTATACAGCATGCTCATTTGTCACTAAGTGCAGATGGTTGCTTTGAAAAACGTAGCTTTCCTTACGCTGCAAAGAAATAAGTGTTTCACACACAGCTCAGCATCAGTAACCACTGAAGTTATAAAAACAAGAACTACTATATTTTCATAGGTGTAAATTGAGTTATTTATACTCCATGCTCAAAGCCTCACACGGTTTGCCATGCTTCAAAGCTCAATGTTTCTCCTCAGAAGCATCTTGTATGCATTGCTTGAAAAAAAGCTTTTTTTATATTCTATGCACATGCTTCCTACTGACAAGATGAAACACTGACTGGGAGGTTTTCATTGCAAGACACGAGTCGTATGACCAAGCTTAGTTTTTTTTTTTCTTAGTCACTCTAATACTGAACTAGGTCTTAAAAAAAAAAAAAAAAAAACAGGTTTGCAGCTTACTGTAGGCCAGGTTACACACACACATATACATACATACACACACACACACACACACACACACACACACACACACACACACACACACACACACACACACATGTGCACGCACACAGTAACAGACATTTTGTTGTTAAACTGGATATTATTGCTGCCTTTCACTTTTCTGTTACAGTCCTGCCAAGGTTATCATATATTAGGTTATGCTGCAGCTTGAAATTAATGGTAAAATGTAGGCATCTTTATGATGAGATGACCACATGCATATGCACACACTCGGACATACACACATGTAAACACACAGTACCTGGTCCTTGCAGCTGAAAAACGGACAGTCACAGAAGAAACGCTGATATTCAATACACAGTAGTATCTGGATCCATTCTCCGGCTCACACTCTGTCTATACTACTACTGCCTGGATCCTCCTTGCAAAAAATCTCCCTGCTCGGCTCGTGTGCATGGCTGCAACTTAAATATAAGGTCAGTTGGGTAGCAAAAAGAACCGCCGTTGATTTGAAATTGCTCGCACACAGCACACACACTGCGTACAGTGGAGCTAATTCCGACAGGCTGCTCACAGAGCTGACATCACTGATGTCATTGCGCATGCCTCTCCACACGATGACATCAGCTGTAAAAGTTTTTTTTTTTAAGAAAAAAAAAAACAAAGCCGGGAAAATCAGACATGAAGGGGTGCCACTCGAGAATCGTGGCACCCCATTTTTTGAACCTCAAAACTGGTAATGACCAAGAAATTTGGTATGGTTGAGAGGTATGCCAGGGTAGGAGTGATTTAGCAGGGGGTGTGAAGGTGCAGGGGTAGGCTAGTCCCCCCCTGCTAAATATTACTTTTAGTTTGTGCAGTTTTCAGTCATTTTAGATTCACTCCAAAATGATTGCTCTTTTGTGATTTGCTCATTTGACAGTTTCATACACAAACACAATTTAAGTACTTATCCTTGCATTCCTGTAAAATAAAAGACTTAAAAAAGTACTTGGAAAGAACTATATTCCTGCACTACTATGAATGTTAATTCCTTCCTTTCAGTCTCGGGCTGTCTCAGTCACCTGAGGTTGCCTTAGCCAATCAGAAGGGTTCCTCACTGCTTCCTACTGCAGCCCAATGAACTTCTTGTTTATGATGCTTATGCCTTCTACAGAAGGCAGGAAGACCTGTCATATGGCATAATTGCCTTGTTCCTGCTGTGCAGTAGGTTCATAGGATGATACTAGGCTATTGGCCCGGAGGCCCTTATAAGTCTACCCAAGAATTTCACCCATGCTCCCACAAAGTCAGCACCTGTTTTCCCTGTCCAGCAAGGACACGGGTGCTGACTTTGTGGAACATGGGTGAAATGGTACAGATGACCTAAAATGGTAAATACGTAGCTTGGATTTTTATGGATGACTCAGTGGATCCATGATTAATCAGTTGGGTCACCTCAAAATCCATTTGTGAATTGTGGTAGAGATAATCTTCAGATCCAGAGACTGCTCCTGCTGAGTTGATTAGATATTTCTGAAAGTCTGAGATGGCTACATCCTTATACTCAGATTCTCTAGTACTGAGATATCCAACATAATAATTCTATTGTGAGATTAAGATTTTGCTACAGCTAACTCAAAATAATATAGCACCCCCAAAAAGAATTTAGCACACTCAGCTTAATCCATACAAGAATCAACACAATACAAGTAAGTTTACCTCTACAGTAAAGAATTGGATCAGAGCTAGCAGCTCAACACAAAAACACAAAAACCTTCTGTGATGTCAATACACTTACCTACCTTTTGTGTCTGGAGTAATATCTATAACAAACCACTTGCTGAAATATGTCATTTAAGAAATGATTGTAAATTTAATGCAGAAAATGTCTTTAGTCATTTACTTGACACTGTTGTCACTGACTCCTTTGGCTCAGTATTCAGTAACTTAGATAGCCTTCTCTCCACCTGGTCTGTAAATGACTGTACATGGACCATAAAAGTTAAGGGACCAAACTCGACTGAAGTTCTTTCAATATGACTTAACACAACACATTTAGGCATTAGAATGCTTTGCAGCAAATGTAAGATGAACATAAAAATTAGCAGAACAACAGATTTTAAAAACTGCACTATCTTTCATCCTGAGACATTCCAAGAAGGCGTAGGTACACTACAGAATGACACAACTGAACTTTATCAAATAACAGTTGCTACAGTTTAAAAATAAGTGTTTTTGTTTGTTTGTTTGTTTGTTTGTTTGTGTGGACAGGGTATAAACTGTAGCATTCACTACAATTTAAAATATGTTGTTTATTTTTAATAAAGTAAGTTGAAGGAGGGTTTTTGCTCTTCACTTGAAGAGCTGAGAGTGTGGGTTGCTGGTTCCTAGTACCATCCCAGCACATATTGTGCAGTATGACACATTTATCTTCATACTGGACCAGATCTTAAATGAAGTTGGGCACAGAATAATACACCCCGAAGAGCATTCACTCCATTCCCAAGTCCAGAACCTAGGATTCCACCAGTCTGTGTTCAGAGTATGCTAATGAGGAGTGCCATGGCCTTATACCTGATTACAAAGCAGGAACCAGGCTTGTTCACTGAAAAGACTTCAATATACATGTCCAAAGAAATGTAGTAGCCTATTACATTCAGTGTGCAGAGGTAGAGAAACAGCTGCTACAGCTATATGTGGGACTGGATATTACATGCAGTATCTGGAGTGAAGTCAGACTTCCTGCAGAACCAAGTTCCACATACATGTTGAGCCATACATGAGATCCATGGATAGAGGTCAAGGACCATGTACATATGTGGTTGGGTAGTGTGTGAGCCATCCCTGTACTTCAGTGGAGATGGCTCACAAGGGCTTATGTTTGCATCCCATCAACTCTGAAAGTGGTGCAGGTCAGCAAGATGGCATCATGGCCATGCAGGTCCAGCTGTGGGACAGACGTAGCACTGCAGGTAGGCTATCTGCCTCTGGCACCAGGTTTGTCATACAGGTGAACTGAGCTGCCTATAATACCAGGTCTGCCACAAAGGTGGAGCTGTGTAGCAAGGCAACTTTGGACAGACTCAGCTAGTCTGCTGAGTCCTCTGGTAAATTCATGTTTTGCTAGGCATAAGTAGTTAAATTCATTCACATAGCATGCTATATCTAATCATATGTTCCTAGTGTAGCAAGATATACAGACAAATGTAAAATAGAAGAATGGTGGTGGATAAGTAGTATATTAAAATGTATAAGACTGCAAAGATCAAAAACAATGTTGGGCTATCACACAAATGAAGCAATAACACAGACTGATAAGCTGGTGGGAAGGGCAGACCAATGAATAGAAATGCTGTGATATAAAAAGGTTGTGATGTTATTTCTGGGTTGGCATGCAATATATTAGCTGAGGAACAAATGGAAGGGAAAAATACAGTATTAAAATGCCCATGTCCAGGGTATACATGTAAGAGTCAAAAAGAAGGGATCAAGAGGCCAGGAAGGGGGACGAGGGTTCCAAGTGACTGTACCTGCCAAAGAAAAAATATTCAGTTCAGAGGGTGGGCCTGAAAGAAGGGTTATACCAGATGGCAGCAATTAGGAATCAGGAAGGGATGGTTAAAAACACATGAAAATATAGATAATTACCTACAACACTGTGGGGTTTGTCAAGTCATATCAAAAGAAGAATATTTGAAATTGTAAAGAATATGAGAAGGAGATATTTTCTATTACAAGAAACAAAAGTGAAAATCAGAGAGGGGAAGAAAATACTTTATGACAATTACACAGAGGGAGAGAAGGACAACAAGGCAGGGGAAAGAAACGGGGGAGTAGCAACTGTGTTTTGTGAAGTACTTCCGGCAACCTCAAAGAAAGTGATAAAAACTAGGATAGGCAGATGGATCATCTGGCAGGGACTATATCAAAATGATGAGACAAGATCTAGACCAAGGAATAAAAGACAGAGGGTGGCTGGACATATGGACAGAAAGGTATCTAACCAAGAGGGCATACACCTTCACATGAAACATTTTGATACAGGTAAGTTAGACAGGCCGTTAGGGAAGAGCAACCTAATGAGGATAATGAATGAGATTAAAATACAGGAGAAACACATATCAGATCACAAACAGTGATAGACTTTAGGAACAGAAAATGAGAAGGGAGTGGATGTGAACTTACTCTAAATGGAAAGGAAAAAGAGGCCAGGAAACACTGCAAGTATTAGTAAAGGAATCAATATGGGACAATATGAAAAACAGGGACAGCCTGGAAGGACACTGGTGGTGTGGAATCAAAGTCATTGTCAAGGAAAAATCGATGAGCAAAGAGGGAAAGAAAAAAGTGGAATTGAGGAGTTAGAGAGAAACAGACCTGAAGGTGGTACAGGAGGAAGCTAGAAATGAAAGTAGAAGTGAAATGCTACAAATAAGACAAAAGCAGTAATAACGGAATTAGAGAGTTACATTTTTAACAGAACAAAAACTTTCAGCAGTGGTGTGGAGGGACAACAGGTGCATAGTCAGAGTGGCAGAAGGGAAATGGCTAGCAAAATATACAAGAAGCAGACAGACTGAAAGGTGCAGATGATAAGCAGAGGAGATGCAATAATCAGGGAAAGTCTTATGGAATAGTACTGGGAAATTTACAAATGACAGGATGGGACAGAAGGCTCAAAACAGAACTGTAGAGAAGTATAGAGGGATATACACTGGAAGAGGAACAAAGAGACAATATGAATTCAGAGGTAACAAGGCATAAGATAATGAAAGGCATAGAAAAGATGAAGGAGAGAAAAGCTGGAAGACAAGATGGATTCTCGCTAGAATTCTATAAACAGGCAGAGTATGAAATGTGGGAGTACCTACAGGAGGAATACAGGAGAATAAAGGACTCATGCAAACATCTAAAAGTATAAGGAGGCTGAGGATAATTGTGTTATCTAAACAGGGAGGAAGTATGACATTATAGGCCCATGTAGACACCAAGATTATTACAAAGGTATTAGCAAGAAGACTGTATGCAATATTGCCAAAATAATACAAGCAGGGCAAAATGGCTTTGTGAAAGGAAGTAAGGCAGAAAAAAAAAACCTGTTGTGACCTCCTGGAATTTATACACAGGAAGGAGCAGAAAGAGGAAGGAAATGGTGTGATTGTGCCCTTTGACCTGCAGCTGGTCTTTGATATGGTGAGGTGGAATTCCTATGGGAGACAGGTAGGTGGAAAGATTCATACATTGAAAGTCTCTTAAATAGAGGAGTATGTGGGGAGACAAGGACTAGCAAGGGGAGGGACCAGATAGGGGTGCCTGCTATTTCTAGGCCTGTTCACTTTTGTAATTGAAGAGCTTGCAGTGGAAGTCAAAAACAATTTAGCAATGTTATTATAAAAGCAAGGCATAATATCTTGGTCTGTGTTATATGCAGATGACTGTTAATGTCAAAGGATGTGGTTATAGCAATGGGAGCTATAAGAGAATCACCCAAGAAGTTTATGGAAATGGTGAGACTCTGTGCAACAACAAAAAGACAGTGGTAGTCAGATCAGAAAAAGGGAAGTGCAAGGGGGAAGAGGTGAGATAAAAGAGACAGAGTTCCCCCAGTATCTAGGTCACTGTGTTGGGGTCAAGATGAGAGAGACAATCCAGAAAAATGAAGAAATTGAAAAAAAGATAAGGGGTACTTCTGTTGAGGGGCCATATATATTGCTTGGGAGAACTAATACAGCAAGGATGATGATACTACCTATAATCCTCCATCTACTCCATAAAAATACAAATAGATCTTATGTACAAAAGGCTATAACAAATGTAAAAAGACATAGAGGACTGGACCATTAAATGCAAAGGGAAAAGTCTGAGCAAGGCAAAAATGAGAATGAACAGAAAAAAAGTGGGCTGGGTGCTCCCACATATCCCTAGGTATATGCTGGCAAGTAGCTTCATTTATGGGACAGAAACGGAAGAGAAGGAAGTTAAGTAAAAGAGGGAAAGCGAGAGGGATACACAGAGAAGCTTACTAAAGAACATAAATGAAGTGGTACTAAAGGACTGCGATACAGGACGTGGGAAGAAGGGAACCCCAAATCTATGTGGAACAGAAAGGTGAGGGACAAAGACACGGAAACAAAATGAAGAAATCTGGAGGGGAAGTGGGATAGCCGAAGAGAACATTTTGGTATGCAGAGAGTTGGATGGTTGGGAAAGATTTAAAACAATAGAGCAGTTAAGGTAGAATACAAGATGGCCAGTAGTAGAACTACCTGGCGCTCATGGAGATCTGGAAAAAGAATACAGAGAGAGAAACTATCAGGAAAATGGAAATGTCAGAGTCAGGAAGTGAGAGCAAATATACCCTGAAGAAAATGAAAGAAGTTAGCGAGGCAAAGGCCCAAACAAAGCCATGAAGAGCTAAGTGAAAGATGGAACAAGGCTGTACAATAGCAGGTGAGAAAAAATGGAAAAGAGCTGTAGGATGGATGGGAGTTGCAGTATATTGGAAGAAGACAATTCAGACAGGCATATGCAGAGAATACACAGTGCAGAAGATTAAAAACTAAAAAAAAACTACACAGATCGCATCTAACCTACATGAAATCGGTAAAGGAAGGTAGAAAGGGTGGTAGATGATGAGGATGTCCAGAAGAAGAGTCAGGAATGATATGCATGTTCTGGGACTATGGGCAGGCACAAGAAGTTTGGAAGTGGGCACAAAAGATTTGGCAGAGCATACTTGGGGGATCTGTATATGGGTACTAAAAAGAGGACAGCATCTGGGAAGAAAGTAAAATGAGCATTATCATTCTGCTGAGTACAGAAGTTAAAACCGTCATCATTGTGAACTGGAAGGGAACATAACCCATACAAGAGCATAAATTACACAAGAGATTTCCAGACATGGGGAGAAGATGGTGAAAGCTGACTAGAATGAGGAAAGGAGGTAAGAAACATGAAAAAGCAATGAAATGAGGTTTTACAATACTACAAGGGTGAACAACATACCTGGAGGAAGGAAAAAGTGAACCTAAATGGAATGGAAACCAAATAGGGAGATAGGGCAGGAACTGAAGCAGCCAACCACTGATGAGATATGGTGTTTCATGCATGGCAACTGCATATGAATGCAATATACTGTATGGGGTTAATAAAGTAAAAAAGTATATATATATATATATATATATATATATATATATATATATATATATATATATATATATATATATATCTATATATATTTGGAATCTGCCTGTGTTCATCTTTACCTCCTCAGACAATCACAAACACAGTTTTAAAACCCTTTCTCAGACCTAAAGTCTTCTTTTAGCTTTTAACGGTTAGGGGTTGCCACAGTGGAACTCCGGTCTGCTCATGATTGGCAGTGGATTTTACGGTGCCAAGTTGCCGGCCTGATGCCCAACCTTCAAAGAAGGCACGCCCATTCACACTCGCACCTACCTGCATGCTTTTAACGTCACTCAACCACAGGAAGGGCATGCAAACTCCACACAGAAGGTGCTCCAGCCAAGAATTGAATGGGAGAACCTCTTGCTGTGAGGCGACAATGCTAACCACTGCACCACCGCGAGAGGAAAAAATACAATCAATTCATGCAGTAAAAGTAACACTAGGGAACAACAGACTCTCAGCAAGAAATGAAACACAGACTATATAACCAAATCTTGTAACACTCCACCAATGACCAGCATCAGCTCAAATAAAACGCTATATTTTTAATAAAAAATAATAAAATTAGACTAAAAAATCAGTGAAGTGCTTTTGTTCCTTTGTCTTCCAAATATGCAGCAAAATCTAGAAGACTTAGGATTTTTGCTTGGAAATGTTAAAATAGATATTTTTATAGCCCAAGTAGACTCAAGAGAATTTTTCCTCAGGTAGACAGCAAATGTTGGAGGTGTGATGCGGAAGAAAGAAATAATTGGAAACATATTTTCTGGGAGTGTAATAAGTTGGCAGACTTTAAAGATTTCTTCCAGACTACTCTGTCAGAGATACTGTGTGAGCAAATTAGAGTAAAAGGGGGAAATGATTTTTTGAGCTATGATACAGAATCAGTATTGCCTAGACATAGTAAGGTCTTGCTGAATCTAATGATGGTGGCTGGCAAAAAAGCAATTCCTAGAAAATGGAAATCAGAGTCTAAACCAACTGTACTAGAAGTGGGGAACATAGTAACAGTGATAAAACAACTGGAACTGGGATCTTTAGAAAAGAGTTGGAGCAACATAGGTAAAAATGGAAACTGTGGGAAGAATGCATACAGGGGAGGATTTGAATGAGCTATGTAATGTTTGACTGACAATGATTGGGTAGATTATAAGTGATGTATAATATTTGCAACTAAAATCATGCCTGAATATTTGAACTGTATCTTACTGAAATTGGTTCACCTTGTTTGCTCTAGCATAGACTAGATCCAGGCCTACTGAATCTAGCTTTGTTTATATGCTTGTTGTTTGTTTGCTTGTTATTTCCCTGGAAGCTAATTCCACCTAATACGCAACTTCTCAGCGCTTCTGTGGATCACTAGTGATATCTGCATTGCTTACTGTACTTATTTCCTTGTTTCACTTGAAAGAAAGTTACTGTTTGTCGTTTTTGCATTTAGTTACTTGTAACACATTGCACTCAAGTTACCTGGCACTTGCTCACTAAAGCAATTATATAAGTCAGCACTAAAAATTAAAAGCACTACACCCTCACTCCCCACTGGCCCTTGTTTTCAATTAAGGATTTCCCAGTATTATTCTAGCATGTCCAAAGGTCAGTTGTCAATCTCCTCTCCGGTCCAGCTGGTGAATCTGGGAATCTTGAGGCAATGTTATAACTGCCTCATGTACACAGACAACCCTCTCCTCCTCCCACATAACACAAATACTTGAGAGATGCAGCTATTTAGCCAAACTGGAGGCTGAGCTCTCTCAACTCAGGACTGGCAAGACCAGACAGGAGGAGAAGGCAACTACACACACCACAAAACCAGCCTCACATAATGCTACCACTCCACTGAATCAAACACATAAACACACAAAGACATACTCGGAGGCTCTGAGTAAAAATTTACCTAAACAGCAGAGGCCTCCAAAGCAGACACCCAAACAACTGCTACCTCAAGACACCCCACAAGCAACACATAAACCACAAAAGCAGTGTGCAAAGCAGTCACAGCCCTTAAGGCCAAATACAACACCAAACATACTTGTCATAGGTGACTCCATAGTCAGACACACTGACGTCCCACTCACCAGGCTGAACAAGGAGAGGGTCACAGTAAGCTGCCTATCGGGCGCTAGAATCCGCCACATAACACAAGCACTCGGGTCACTCCATGGCAAGTACAAATATGACATAGTCATTGTCCATGCTGGTGTGAACGACCTGAGACGCACCTCCCTGGACTACATGAAAAGAGACATAGAGGAGCTCTCTGATTATGTAGCCCAGGCAGGTATGACCCTAACCCTGAGCAGTATCCTTCCTTCACCAAGAATGATGCCACAATATAGAGACAAGATGATCAGCTTTAACAATTGGCTTAATGTCTGGTGTCATTCAAAGGGGATCCAGTGTCTGTCTGCCTGGGATGACATGCTTGACAAGCCACGCTGCCAAGGGACGGCTTGCACCTGTCACCCTGGGATTCCGGATATTGGCTAAGGCTCTTGCCACCCCATAGTGCCTTTTTAGGCAAGGCTCAAATTCTAAACCTACCCCCCTAGAAAACCAAAATGGGAAGACACTGAGGGTGATGCTGCACAATGCCAGAAGTCTAAATCTCAAAATGCACGCACTCGAGGCCCTTCTCAGTATGGAGAACATCGATGTCTGTGCTGTAACTGAAACCTGGTTCAAGGCTCCTGAGAGCACCCGGCACTATTAGGTTTTACCTCATATCATGCGTTCCGCCCCAAAACCCGGACCACACCACAAAAGGAGGGTGTATCCATATTCATAAAGGATACTCACACCTCCAGGTTGGTGGCAACGCACTAAGCTTGAAACCATCCAGGTGCAACTAACCATAGGCAAAACTGCTCTACAAATTGTAGCATGCTACAGGCCACCCTCTCAAACTCAGGAACCCCACACAGCCTTCCTGAAGACACTGGAGGGTATAAATGTATCTCCAAACACCATCATATTGGGTGACTTCAACTACCGAATATAGACTGGGAACATTACTCAAGTCCTAACTTTCTAGCCCAACGGTTCCTGGAGTTCATAAATTCAAATGCCATGGAACAGCTAGTCACTGTTCCCACGAGAGGAGAAAATATACTAGATCTCATTGTCACAAACATGGGGACAAAATGCTCCACACCGAAGTATATCCCTCATTGGTGAGATCTGATCATAAACTAATCTCACTGGAAATCCACATCCCGCCCACCCCAAGCAAAAGACCATAGTGAAGAACTTCTCTAAAGCAAACTTCACACTACTCAAGACTGGTGTGGTATCCTTCAAGGCCCCTGAGCCAGAGGAAACCACAACCCAAGCTGCGGAAGCCCTTACAAATGCCTTCTATGAACACCTCCAGGACTGCATGGATCAGGCAATCCCAAATAAAACCAAGACTCTTTCCACAAAGGGCAAACGTCCAGTCTGGTGGACCCCAGCCATTAACAAACTTTACAATAAGAGGAGAAAGCTATTACATGATAGAACAAAATCCATAAAAGGGAAGTCACCCCTGATCATTATTAGTAAAAAATACGAGCACTCATAAAATCAACTAAGGCCAATTTTGAGAGAAAAATTGCCATGGATTCAAAGGACAATCATAAGGCCTTTTTCGGCTATGTTAGGAACCTGGGTGGAAACTCCCAGATATGCTCAGAATTAGTCCAAAATGATACAAAAATCACTGAACCCACAGACATTGCCAACATACTGGCAGACAGGTTCAGTGCAAACTTCACCCCTCTCCCCTAAAGGAGAGATAACTATCCCAGCCGAGTGTAGCCTCCCGGACATCTCAAATGCGCAGGTGAAAGCTGCTCTCTCTAAAGCTAAAAACACAGCATCAATGGGACCGGATGGTGTCCCCGGCTGTGTGCTACACAAGCTAAATGAGGAATTAAACCCGCACATAAGGCAGCTGTTTAATCTCAGCCTTACCACAGGATACGTGCCCAAGGAGTGGCGTACGGCAACTGTGGTCCCACTCCACAAAGGCGGTGCCTCTACGGACCCTGGTAATTACCATAAGCTTAACAAGTCTAGTCTGCAAAGCCATGGAGAGGATCATAATGGAGCTCATAAACAAAGATATAGGGACTTGCAGACATTGGACCCGACCCAGTTTGGCTTTGTCAAGGGAAGATCATGCCTTTTGAACTTGGTTGACTTCTTCGAAACAGTCACCAAGGCCATTGATGAGGAAAGGCAGTCCATACAGCCTACCTTGACCTTGCAAAGGCTTTCGACACAATACCCCACTCGGGTATTGTAGAAAAACTTACCAGCTTAAATGTAAACCCATATGTCACAAGATGGGTTGCAAACTGGCTTAAGGACAGAACCCACAGGGTTAGAGTTGCTGGCGATGTGTCAGACTCCAAGCCGGTCACAAGTGGTGTCCCACAGGGCTCGGTCCTTGGCCCCTATTGTTTGGCATCTACTTCTCAGAAGTACAGGCCAACATGGGAGGACTTTGGCTGACAAAGTTTGCAGACGACTGCAAACTGGGCCATAGTGGAAAGTGCATCGGACACGGATATCCTTCAGAAGGGACTCACGGAAACAGATAGCTGGTGCCAGAGCCATGGCCTGAAGTTAAACGCCAAAAAATGTATAGTCATACCCTTCGGGAAAAACAAGGTAACCCCAAGCTACCATATAGGTGGCAATCCACTAAGCACAGAAGAGGTTATCAGGGACCTGGGGACCCAGGTTGACAGTGGCCTTTCTTTGACACTCACATTGCTAAAGTGGTTAGAAAGACCTTCTACATTGCCCACCTGATCATGAAGGGATTCACATCCAGATCTAGTGAGGTCATTGTTCCCCTGTACTCTTCACTTATCAGACCAATGATCGAGTACAATGCCCCATTCGGGATGTATCTCACCCGACATCTGCAGCAATTGGAGAGACCCCAAAAGTTCCTCACCAAAAGGATAAAGGGACTCCAAAATCTGTCATATGCTGCCAGATTGAAGAAACTCCAGCTCTATTCAGTCGCATACCGTCTGCTCAGAGGTGACATGTGCCTGACATACAAGGCCATGTCCAACCCGGAATTAATGGACATGCTCCACCTCAAAAAATCCAAATCCACCAAAACCACTAGAGCAAGCGACTTAAACCTTAGCACGGATATAAATAGGACGTGCTGGAGGGATAGATTTATCACTCAGAGACTCCCTATGCTGTGGAATAAAATCCCGGTCCATGTGAGGCAGAGCACCTCGCTGACTCTGTTCAAGAGAAATCTAGACCTGTGGATGGGAGATCGTAGGTTTACCCCAGGAATCAACTCTGTGTCACTGCTGGACAGAGGCACAACAAACTAATGGGCACAGTATTTTTTCATGTAAGCCACAATAATTTGGGCTAGGCTTATAAATGCCTTAGGGCAGATAGCCTAGTATAAACCTATGAACCTATGAACCTATGATGTAAAATGCTTGCGACTAAGATAAAGTCAGTAAGGTTTGTTTTCATTTATATAAATGTATGATTGCCTATCTTATAAGTGATAATTTAATAAAGATGTTTCTTTTTTTTTTAAAAAAGCAACTGCTTCTGTTTTGATTAACAGAATCAAAGTCTAACATTTGTTTAGCATAAAAGTTAGTTAAATATAACAATAAATAAATAATACAAAAAGACTCCAGAAAAGATAAAGCAGAGTATTCACTGTTTAACAACCTCCTCTGAATGAGGCATATGGCATATAACCAAATGATCTCTTAAGGACATTTAAATGTTACAACTGTAAGGCTTCTGAATGCTTACTGACTTTTCTCAGAGTATGGCCAAACTAAGCACCTATGCTGTACTTATAAGCTCATAAGAAGGGAGAAGCATGTCATGTCATGTATACAGCTTATGTGGTTTTGTTTTAAAGGCTTGAATGCATCATTAAAGACTTTAAAAATCTAAAAGTAAAAGTCGTTGGACATTTAGAAGCATTAGAGTTGGAATATCCTTCAAGTGTTCATGCTATCTCCTTATATATCCTTCAAGTGTTCATGCTATCTCCTTATATATCCTTCAAGTGTTCATGCTATCTCCTTATATATCCTTCAAGTGTTCATGCTATCCCCTTATATATCCTTCAAGTGTTCATGCTATCTCCTTATATATCCTTTAAGTGTTCATGCTATCTCCTTATATATCCTTCAAGTGTTCATGCTATCTCCTTATATATCCTTCAAGTGTTCATGCTATCTCCTTATATATCCTTCAAGTATTCATGCTATCTCCTTATATATCCTTCAAGTGTTCATGCTATCTCCTTATATATCCTTCAAGTGTTCATGCTACGTCCTTATATATCCTTCAAGTGTTCATGCTATCTCCTTATATATCCTTCATAGTGTTCATGCTATCTCCTTATATATCATTCAAGTGTTCATGCTATCTCCTTATATATCCTTCAAGTGTTCATGCTATCTCCTTATATATCCTTCAAGTGTTCATGCTATCTCCTTATATATCCTTCAAGTGTTCATGCTACGTCCTTATATATCCTTCAAGTGTTCATGCTATCTCCTTATATATCCTTCAAGTGTTCATGCTATCTCCTTATATATCCTTCAAGTGTTCATGCTATCTCCTTATATATCCTTCAAGTGTTCATGCTATCTCCTTATCTAACCCATACATAACCCTAGCCCTAAAACATGCACACACTTGCAGACAAACTCAGACTCACCACTTCATTTTATCGATCTAACCTGGAAGTCGCCCAGCAAAATGCTTGTACAAACAGTCTTTCACGAATAATGGACTACAGCTCAGTAATGTCACACAATTTAGTGCTGACCAAGTGAAATTGAGCTTCCCCCACACACACACACATATATAAATTTACACACATAAATTTATACAAACACACACATTTAGGTAAATGTGTAAGTGTGTATGTATATATATATATATATATATATATATATATATATATATATATATATATATATATATATATATATATATATATATATATATCTGTGTGTGTGTAAAAAAAATCTATTTTTTTAAGGTGGTTTCCATTAAGCAGTTATATATTTTCAATCAGCTATCTTAAATTCAACACTATTGCAATTCTATTTTAAAGTTAAATAACTCAAACCTAAGTATTGGTTTATACAGTTGGGTCTTAAGATGCCATATATATTAGTTTCAATACCAATATCACCACAAGCCCTTGTTGGGAGGGTGTCAGATGCATAGCTAGGGTGGGGTAAAAGAGGCAGCCACCATGAGTATGAAGTGTTAGAGGCTCTGATTAGCACATCTCAGTAACTCTTCAGTGCAATACCAGCAGTGAATGCTAGTATTGCATTTTTGGCCAGAACTGAAGCACTGTGGCACTCCTTGTCTTCAGTGCTTTATAAGTACTAGTACTACATTTACAGTCAGAAGTAAAGCACTGCAGCACTCTGCATGCAGTAGTTACTTGACACCAGGTAAAATAATAGCTAACTACATACCTCGTCTCAACTGTCCAGAATTGTAAAAATGTCCAGATTTTTGCCTCATAGTTTTGATTTGTGCTTCATAAAATCTGAGATCTTCTGGTGAATAAACTGAGTGTTGATGTCACTAAAAAATGACAGACATTTGAGCTTCAGACTTTGTATCCTTTAGAAAATGCATGCTAATACAAAATATGTTATTTTAGCTAGCAACTTTCTAAGTTTATAAAAGCACCTCAAAAATAACTTAAAATAGCTGGATAATCAAAATGATAGTTTAAATATTTTATTAAGCACTTTCAACCCACACTGAAGTCTTCTTTAGAATAACAATGCACACAGCAAGTTTAATGCATACTTGCAACATTATCACGTGACTTGTCATATGGCTATATGAATTGCACTCTTTTAATTTAGTATTCCTTTTTAAGACACACTTATAATTGACTGTTCCATTTAATCCTGCGTACATGTACACATTCAATAAAATTTGCAATTTTAAGTCTCTGTAATCTAATTCATCCTCCCCATCACCACATGTATTTAGTGTTATATTGAAGAAGATCTCAGTGTGGGTCGAAAGCACTTAATAAAACTTTAAAAGTATCATTTTAGTTCTCTGACTATTTTTAGTAATTTTTAAAGTATTATTTTTTGTAAATTTTGCTTCTTTTAAACACCCAAGGGAAGCCAGTTTTTAGATTATTTTTTCTGAATTTTCTAAGTATTTAAGAGTAATATATAATATCTGTTCCTGATTTTAGCCTTTATCTCCCATTATGTTCGGCTTTTTTTTCAGAATTTTTGCACTAAGAGGTTGAAAGATATGGTTAGCTTCACCTTGGGGTGGGCAGTGAGGTGGCTGGGGCTACATACAAAATTATACATTTTAGTTAATTTTCCTTTTCCTTTCATTCATGTTGTGATTTGAAGCACTGTGCAGTATCACCTACAGGGAAACTGATAGTCCATACAGCAAAAATAAGGCTTCCTATCAGAAGTTAAAGGCTCAATAATAAGTTTGTCAAATTATGGAAATTTAAGTACAATTTAACATAAGTAACAGTAAATTTTAAAAGCCATTGTAACACATTTAAAAAGTTTTCTGTGGGGGCCAAGCCCCTCTCTTTCAGCACTCCACACCCACATTACTTGTGTATACTCAAAGACTGCTATATCTAAAACAAGTGGGAATACAAGATACATAATTGTGGATATAGTATATACGTCCCTGTAATCCCCTTAAATTCTTGCAGTTTCAAAGATAGCAGTTACAGTCATTGAATATACAATAGGAACCCCCACACTATTCACTAAACTCATTTATACAAAAAACTAAATATATATGATCAGTTGTAATACATGCCTAACAACAAATGAAGAAGCTGCCTAAATATTTCATTGATTTGCCAGAACTGCAAAAACAATTATTTTATTTATTTATTTATTTTTACATTTGTTAACTGGATTAGTCCGACTGGGCCCAGAGAGCCCTTTTTCAGCAGAGACCTGAGGAGAAAAGCTCCAGGAAAGTAATTAAAAATAAGAAAAAAAGAACTAACAATTCAAGTTGTAAGATACTTAACAGTACAAAAACAGAGAGAGAAATATACAACATGAATATGTACAACATGAATATATACAAGGCAGAAGTACAGTATTCTGAGAATGCAGTAGCAATATGTTTGAGAAATTAGGTTAGCATTAAGTTATGTTAAAAAAAAATTCAAAGTAACATTATGACATAGTACAATTAATAGCATAGGTGCTAACTGCAGAGACTAATATGTATAAAGTTTAGATAGCAGATACCAGGCAGATATATTAATTGAGAGAAAGAAGAAAAAATTCATTAGCTTATTACAGATCCATGCATGTTGGAAGTAAATTTTTGGTTGCTTTTTGAATTTGCCATTTTTGGTAATGGAGAGAAGGGACAATGGAAGTTTGTTCCATGTGTATACAATTGAATGACTGTAAAGTATTTTTACAATATTTTTGTTCGGATTGGTCACCTGCAGTAGGTTTTGTTGTGTGCATCTGAGGTCATGTTTGGGTGTGTAGGGTGTAATTATGGAGGTAAAGGCAGAGCAGGAGTTGGGACTATTTAGGATGCTATATGCAATTTGTAGTTGTGATATTTAAAGCATGTGGGAGAGCTCTGGCCATCGTAAGCTTTTCAGGGATATACCATGATAGGATTTGTAGCTATTACTGGCTGCAAATCTGGCTATCTTGTTATAGGTGGTTTCTAGTTTGGTTAAGAGATTATTTTGGAGGTTAGTAAATAAGGGAGCAACATACACCGGGGATGGTAGAATAAATGTCTGAGCCAGTATAGGTCTAGATTTGTTAGGTATATATTTGTTGTTGCAGTATAGAAGACCATGGGCAGGATTCACGAAGGCTTGCACAGAGTGTAAGAGACGTGTAACACTCCATGCAAGCCTCACGATCCAGGAACAGCCCTAAACTCCGTGTAAGAGACCAGCTAAAACGTCTCTTACACGGACTGGGCGTGGACATGCTAAATACCTCACTTGCAGCCGACAGGTATGCAAATGAGGTATATTAGTGATCCATGAAGCAGAAACCAGTCCGTGTAAGAGACGTTTAAGCTGCAGAAATGTACTCAGTTGACAACTGAGTACGTTTCTGCAAATTCCATAATGGAGCCATGTCATCTCCAAATAAAGGGTGCATATGTCTTAGGCAGCATGCCAATGGCCAAATATGTGACCATTGGCAAGGTAACCCAATGCAAAAATAATAAAAATAAAAATAAACCCAGCGCAGCCCCGTGCAAACGGGCTGCGCTGTATAAAAACATAAAAAAGAAGGTTATAAACCCACAAATGTGGGTTTCATGCAATACATGGAATGACAATGCAGGGACCAGCAGACCAAAAACAATATGGCCATGGTGTAGTGGTTGCTAAGGGGGGAAGCTGAGTCTAAGACATGTAACTAAGCATTAGTAAGCAATCTCATGTAAATGAGGGTTAGGATACTGAATCTCACAGTCACATAGCAAATGAGCACAGTCAGAGTAGTGTAAGAGATACATAAGGGGGAGGAATAGAGTAGGAGATAGGTGACATCACAGGGGGGAATGGTAGAAAGAAATGCAGTTCATTGGAGGTCAGTGTAACATGACAGATGACAAACACAGATCATGGAAAGAGGTGTGCCACTAGATAAGTCAGGGAAAGTCAAGAAATGGAAGGTGTACACTGTTACTTACACCAAAGTTTCTTGCTGGGCATGCATGCACACGTGTGCACGCCATGAAGCGTGAGTAGGGCAGTGTGCGCACGTATAAGGCAGACTGAGTATGTGGGAGCATGTTGGGAGATGTTTAACACTGTTTGCGCTGGTGTGCGCATGTGTAGGGCAGGCTGAGCATGTTGGAGGCTGTTGGCAGATGTGTAACAGTGTTTGCGTGGGTGTGCGCGCATTTTAACCCGAATAAGTAGATTCTGAACCGTGTAAGCATGTGTGCACGCGTGTAAGCCACTGTGAGTGTGTTTCTGCTGGTATGCACGTTGCTCCCCCCTGAGGAAACAGAAAGGAAAAAGGAAGCAACAGAATTAATAGGAAGCTAGCAGGGATAACTGCTGAAGCTAGCAGGTGAAAACAATTAGAAGCAGGCAATTACACAGGCAGAATAGTAGCCCAGCCCAGCACTTAAAACTCTGCAAACAGTAGTGCAGGATGTTTCTCTTAAGAGACACTGCAAGACAGGAGTAAGCTAGTAGAAGTGAAAACTGAAAAAGCTGAACTCAGAGCAGAAATGTTAGGGGCTGCCATAGCTGTCATAATGAGACATAGGTGACTTGCTGAGGGTGGTGACAATGCAGATGGTGCCAGACAACTCACAGTGAGGAGACGGAGAAGAGTGTACAGGCCCAGGGTCACCTACCATGAGTTACATGAGCTGGAGATAGTAGAGCGCTATAGAGTGGACAGAGAGCTCCTGCAGCAAATTGTTGAGCTGTGCAGGCCACGCCTCACACACAGAACCAACAGAGGGGAACCCATCCCAGTGGAAACCAAGGTATGTGTTGGCCTAAGAATACTAGCAACAGGTACCTTCCAGAGACCAACTGGCGATATGATGGGGATATCACAGGCATCAGCCTCCAGGGTACTGCACCAGTTCCTGGATGCCATGTCAGCACATGTCGGTGATCATGTATATTTCCCCAATGCCCGTGAGGTATTGGCCAGCAATATGCATCTCTTCCAGCAAATAGCGGAATACCCTGAGGTAGTGGGTGCAATAGACTGCACGCACATACGCATCAAAGCACCAGCTGGTGAACGGGGTAGGGCCTACATTAACCGTAAGGGCTTCCCCTCCATCAACTGCCAGGTCATGTGTGATGTCCAGGGCATAATAATGAATGTGTGTGCTGGCTGCCCTGGGAGTTACCACGATTCCCACATCTGGCATTTGACGCAACTGTACCAGACATTTGCCAATGGGGAAATCCCACACGGACACCTAGTGGGGGATGCAGGTTATGCACTGGAGCCATGGCTGATGGCACCCATCAGAAACGCACACACACCTGAACAGGAACGCCATAATGAGGCACATGCACAAACACGTAATGTAATAGAGCGTATGTTTGGGCTGCTCAAGTCATGGTTCCGGTGTCTGGACACATCTGGTGGAGCCTTGCAGTACACACCAACTACATGTACCCAAATTGTCATGGTATGTGCTATGCTACATAATATGATCTTGTGAAAACAGCTGCAGCAGGACCAGCATAGAGCTGGGCCAAACAGCCCCCCGACATTGCCAAGGCCATCACAGGCAGAGCGTGACTCGGAGGAGGAACAACCTGAGCCTGCCCCAGTAGGCAGAAGGAGGCGTGCCCAGTATGCCCTGGCCTTGGCAAAGAGGCAATGAATAGCACATACACTGGCTCAGTAGGAACCCTGGGAATGGTACCCCCTCTGACTCACTCAAATAATAACATGGATGCCTAAAATGACATGACCTGCTCACAAACATGTACAGGGAAGTGTAATATGCACATCCAACAGAGGCAGCCCTGCAGCACCACCTGAGGCATGAATGCCATGTGTTAAGTAATGTAACACCATGTACTATATGCACACCTGAGCACCCTGACTAACATCCACCCTCACTAAGCATGAAGCCACAAAATGACGATGGGATGATCAAGTGCAATAACTGGCTGAAGTAATGCAGTTAGTCAAAGGGGAGCCAATGTGTTTCAGGCTGCGAAGACATGCGGAGCATGACATGATGCACCACCTGCTAGGGGTGGCATGCACCTATCATTCCATGCCCCATGGATACTGGCAAAGGCTGTCAGTACCCACAGCATGCCCTGAATAGGTAAGTCTCAAAACACAAACCCACCTTCATAGGTACCACAAGGGATAGGAACCTAGATGTAATGCTACCCAATGCCAGAAGTCTGGATAGCAAGATGTGTGCAGTGTAAACGCACACAGTATGGAGAATGTAGATACCAGTCCTGTAATAGAGAACTGGGTCAAGGCTCACATCAGCACCCTAACACTACCAGGTCACACATCATACTGTGCTGTACAGCCGCAAAACATGGAACAAGCTACAAAAGGAGGGTGACTAGCAATAAATGTCAAGGATAACCACACCCCCATGTTGGTACCCCAACAGGAAGCAGCATGGATTAGCCATGGTCAAATACCAATGGCTAAAACCGCCTCTCAGTATATAGCCTGCTGCAGACTACTGTCCTAATACCAGGAACTGCACCTGGCCTATGTTGGAATACATGAATATATCAAGCCCCCCAAACCACATTATATTGCTTGACTGAAAATACCCAGACATACACTGGGAGCATTATACTAGCACCAACACAGTAGGAGAAAAGTTCCCAGAATCCATAAACCAAAATGCCCAGGAACAACGTACCACTCCCACAAGAGGGGTAAGCATACTGGATGTGATAATCAGCAACATGTGTACTGGATGGCAAGATGAGAAGTGTATCCCTCACTGGTAAGACCAGACCATAGAGTAATCACACTGGATATACACATCCCGACCCCAGTCCCTAGCCAGAATACCACAGTGAAAAACATGTGTAAAGCATAGGTTGCAGCCCTCCAAACTGATGTTGAATCCACGAAAGGCCCTGTGCAAGTGCACAATATGGGACACAACTCAGAACATGTTATACAGGCATTCCATGAACAAAGCCAGGAATGCTTGGAGTATGCAATCACAAATAACAACAACACACAATGCCATACACACAGGCATCTGGCATGCTGGACACCAGCCATTACCAAACCATGCAAGAGAATGAGGAAGCTACCACATGATAGAGCAAACATAAAAAGGGAAGTAATCACTGACCAGTAGTATGGCAATAACATATGTCCACACATACAATCCACTAAGTCCAGCCACAACAGGTAGAATCTGTGAATCCAGAGGCAATGTGACACCTGTCCCAAGTACACAGACAACCACAACACCCCCCAATAAATACAAATATATGTGATAGATGCAACCATGTATCCAAACCAGAGGTTGAGCTCCACCAACTCAGTACTGTCAAAACTAGTCAGGAGGAGAAGGTAACCACATACACCACAAACCCAGTCCCACATAGACCTACCACAACTGTAAACCAAACACATAAACACAGAAAAATATTCCCAGAGGCCCTAATTACAAACACACCACACCAACAGAAGCCTCCAAAGCAGATCACAAGCAACCACAACCTCCAAACATAGCACATGCAACAAATAGTACACAAAGCTGGTGTGCCAAACAGTCACAGGCCAGAAGGAGAAACAACATGCCTGATACAGTTGTAATAGGTGTCTGTATAGGCAGACACACTGCTGTCCCACTCACCAGACTGAACAAGGGAAAGGGTAGAGTAAGCTGCCTGTAGGCTGCCACAAAATGCCATATAACACAAGTACGCAGGTCACCCCAAAGCAAGCAGAAATATGATGCACTCAATGTCCATGCTGGTGTGAATGACCTGAGATGTACCTCCCTGGTCTACATGAAAAGAGACATGGATGATCCTTCTGAGTATGTACCCCAGGCTGGTATGACACTGGCTGTGTGCAGCATCCAACCCTCACCAAGAATGATGCCACAGTACAAACACAGAATGATCATATTTAACAGCTGGCACAGTTACAGCTGTCAGTCCAAGAGGGTCTAATGTCTGTCTACTTGAGATGTCAAGCATGACAAGCCATGCTGCTGTTCCAGGGATGGCTTGCACCTGTTACCCCTGTGCGTCTGGATACTGGATAAGGCCTTTGCCACCTCCATAGAGCCGTATGTAGGCAAGGCCAAAAAGACTACCCACCACCCTAGAAAACATAAGTGGTAGGAAACATAAGGGTAATGCTGACCAATGCCAGATGTGTAAACTGCAATATGCATGCCCCTGAGGCACTTCCCATTATGGAGAACATCGATGTCTGTGCAGTGACAGAAGCCTGCTGCAAGCCTAGTGATAGCACACCAGCACTACTAGGTTATACCACATATCATGTGTTATGGCCCCAACACCTGGACCAAAACATCAAAGGAGGGGAAGTATCCATATGCAGCACAGACACCCATATGGCCAGGTAACTGACAATGCACAAAGCAGTGGAGACCACCCATGTGCACCTAAGTGTAGTCCAAACTGCTGTACAGTCTGTAGCATGCGACAGACCACACTCTCACACACAAGAACTCCACCCAGACATCCTGAAGACACTGGACAGTATGAATGTCCCACCAAATACCAGACAAGTTACACACAAATTACCACATAGGTGGCAAACCATTATGTATGCAAGGAGTAATCAGGGACCTAGGGACACAAGTCGACAGAAATCTGTCATGTGACACTCACAATGCCAATGTGGCTTGGAAGATTGTCAATATTGGACACCGTATCATGAAAGGATTCACATCTACATCAACAGAGGTCACTGTGCCACTGTACTGTTCCCTTATCAGACCCATAATCTAGTACAATGACTCATATGGGATGTACCGTACGTGACACCTGCAGCAGTTCGGAAGACCTCATAGTTACCCCACCAAGAGAATAAAGAGTGTGAAATATATGTCATATGCTGCCTGGCTGTAGACACCCCAGCTGAATGCAGTCACAGACTGCCTACACAGAGGCATTGTATGTCTGTTGTACAAGGCCATGTCCAACACAGGAGTAATGGACATGCTCCACCATAGGAAAGCAAAGCCATTGGAGCTGTGAGAGTGACAGATGTCAGCCTCAACACATAATGAAATAAGATGTGCTGGAGGGACAGATACATAACCCAGAGGCTCCCCACACCCAGAAACAGGATCTCAATCCATGTTAGGCAGAGTCCCTCACTGACACCCCTCAACAGGAATATTGCCAAGTGGATGGATGATCGTACATGTATACTGGGGGTCTTCACTGTGTCACGACCAGACAGAGGCACAGTAAAGAAATTCATAAATGGCCATAATAGAAACATAGCAAGGGGTGGCGAAAGACACCCACACTCTGGCTAGGCTCACTAATTCCCTAGGGTGGATAGCCTAGTATGAACCCATGAACCTATGAAGATACAAAATGTACAGGACACTAAGGATAATCATAAGGCTTACCTAACTGATGGTAGGAACCATGTTGGGCATCCACAGATATGCTCCAAATCACACAGATATTACAAACAACATACCAAACACACACACATATTGCTAACATACAACCTGACAGGTGCAGTGCAAACATACACACACACACACCCCCCCCCGAGTGCAAAATATCTATCCCAGCAGACTGCTGGTCCCCTGACATTGCAGATGCTGAGGTAACAGCCATCATCTGCAAAGCAAAACACACAGCAGCAAAGGTACGTGATGGTGTCCTGGGCTGAGGCCAACATGGACTCCAAGAATAATGGAATGCCAAATCACACTACTGCCCAATGTCAGCCTTACCACAGGATATGTACCCAAAGAGCAGTGTACAACAACAGTGGTCTTTCACAACAAAGGTGTTGCCTGAATGGATACTGCAAACTACCACCCCAGGATCCTGACAAGCTTGGTCTGCACAGCTATGGAAAGGATCAGTATGTACCACAGACAGAAGGCTATTGTGGACCTACTGATACTGGACCCTACACAGTGTGGCTGTCGTAACTGCAGATCCTGCCCCTAAACACATTTGACCCATTTGAAGCAGTCATTAAAGTCATTGATGAGGGCAATGTGGTCCACACAGTGTAGCTGGACTGTGCACATGCTTCTAGACAATACCGTACAAGTTCAGTATGGATATGTTCACCAGCTTAAATATATACCCCTATGTCAGTAGAGGGGTTGCAAACCAGACCAAGGACAGAACTGACATGGTCAAACATGCCGCATCCATGTCAGACTGCAAAGCAGATATGAGTGGCATCCCACAAGGCCTTATTCTGCCCCCCCATTCTATATATATGTCCCATAGGTATAGGCACACATGGAAAGGACTGTGACTGAACATGTATGCAGAAGAGTACAAACAGCCCACCATATCCGACCCGCAGCTGACACAAGCAACCCACAAAAGGGCCACCTACAAACAGACAACTGGAGCCATAGCCATGTCAGAAAGCTAATTGCAGAACTGTGTATAGACAACCACCATGGATATACAGTAAGTGCCCACAAATTACCACACAGGTGTTAACCCATGACGTACCCAACATGTAATGTGAGACCTGGGTACAAAAGGTGATAGATATCCTGCACTGGACAAACATGTGGCTGTAGTGTTCGCAGAAACATATACTATATACCCTCCCAAACATGAAGGTTGGCAGATGTAGATAAGGGAATGTCACTGTGGCTCTGCAGTCATCCTCCATCAGCATCACAATTGACTACAATAGCCCCTGTGGGATATACCTCAGCAGACACCTCCATCAACTGTAAAGTCCACAACAGTACCCCACCAGGAGCAGCAAAGAGCATGAACAGATGCCATGTGTTGCCTGAGTAAACAAACTGCAGCCCCACACATTGCCATACTACCCAGCTACAGGCAAGCTGTGCCTGATGTATGAAGCCATGTCCAACCTGGAATCAATGAACATGCTGCACCCTGTACAATCTGAATGGCAGTGAGCTATGCACATGAGAGACCCGAACCCCAGCACTGACATACATAGAACAAGTTGTACAGAATGATCCATAACACAGAAGGCACCCCCACTCTTCAGTAAACTCCTGGTACAGGTCAGCCAGAGAGTCGCTTATCGACACCCCTCAAGAGGAATCCTAATGAGTGGATGGGAGATGGTAGGCTAACCCTGGGTATAACTGTTATGTCAGAAGTAGACGGAGGCACAGTATACTAACCATGACATATGTCATGGCAAACTCCAGTTACAATGTGTGTCGAATGACAAACACACCCTGTAACTAGCATCAGAAATGGCCTAGGGAACATTGCTAGTGTTTGCCAATGTCCACCAATGTTGTGGAATACACTACCAATGTTGGACGAGCCTGGTGTAGGTAGTCCATATCTGAACATAATGCAACATGGTCATATTTGCACAACTGGCCCCTACACAGTCTGTTGTGCTCACTATGAAGATGTCAAGCAGTCATAGGACTAAAGCCCAGGATACTGTCCACCACGGTGAAAGTACTGAACCAGTACACTATACTGTACTACAGTGTTAGGTCATTATGAAAGTATGTTGAGAACTGTCTGCAAAGTATCCCATGCAATCCCTGCAGGCACAGTATAATCCCTGTTGTGGCAGACATGAAGCAGTCAGCCAGTTAGTACACAACATGACACCCAACACAAAACCATAAATGTGAGATATTGTTGAAGTTCACACACACCCAAATATGTGGTGGACTTCAGAGTGCAACATATGGAAAGCTCACACTGGGCATGCTCGCACACTTTGATAAATGAGGCATATGTCAGACAACATGCCATAGAAAGGCTGAACTGGGCATGCTCACACACTTAGGCCATATCTCCGTTTAGAAGTTGGCCACACATATCTGGTATTTGTACGTGTCAGTCCAGGAACCAACCACAACACAGCAATCTGCCCAGTGCACACAGTAAACGACTACAGAGACATAAGTGATATAGTGGATTGCCATCATATGCAAACATCTTCCACAGATACACAAGTTGGTCATAGGAACAGGGAATGCTTTGGCAATAAAGACCTGCAAACACTAGAACAGCACAACAAATATTGTGCATCCGACAATTGAACATATGGGTGTATAGGTCAATACTAGGCTTGTTGCCCTAGGGAATGATAACTCAGCCAGAGTGTGCTTGGGATCTGCATCCCCAGTACAGTAGGCTACTGTGCCACTGTAAAGTAGGTCACATAAGGCAACATGTGAGGCTAGTGAGCTGTGCCTCTGTCAAGCAGGGGCACCGTGGACGTCCCAGGGATTGAATGTGCTAAGCCACAGCCATGTTGTCGGTGTGTGCTGGAAGAGGGTTGCTGAGGATCTCTAACAGTAAGTGTCCATCAATAACAGACCAAGGGGAGCCCTATCTGCATTCTCTGGACAATTCCACTGTCAACACAGTGTTGTAATGACTATGTGTGAATGAAGTGCCATGCTGGAACTGTTCACAGATGTCCTCTCTCTGTGGGTTACAGCTCTGCAATGTATTAGCTCACTCTGTCTGTTGTACGGCTCATATATGGCTGGTGTACACCTGACAGGTGTCTTGTTGTGGAGCAGTCATGGGTATATGTGGGATAGCATGATCAATGCAAATCATACACATGCTCATAGAATGCAATTGTCAAGGATTATGCTGAGTGGCCAGTATAGTCCCCCAGCATGGGTCCTCTGAAGTCGTCCACCCCAGTCTTCACAAGTGTAGAGTCTGCTTGTGCTAAAAACAGTTTGTGTGCAGTGACAACCTTGCCTGGGGGTGGAGATGGGATATGGATGTCCAGGGAAAGGTGGGTATGGTCAGATATCAACAATGGTGGTCTACCTCTGGTGTGGAACAGTGAGTACCCACGTTGCAGATGGACAGGCGCAATATGTATTCCCCCATGTGGCTGTGGTGTGTGGTTCTGCCATAGCACATGGACCCACAAATTGTAGTGGCTGTAGGGTAAAGTGGTAGAGGCCTGAGTAGTTCTCACACACAATATGCCTGTACTTGATGTTAACAACTGGAATGGTGTATGTGAACACCTGCATATTCCGGCACTGTTCCAAGGAAAGCTAAGTGTGTGTCCTGGATGTGGGTGTGGTGTTCTGGACTGGTTGTGTTGTGTGTTACAGGTCCTGTGGTCACAAAGCATGGTATAGAACATAACCTGCCAGTGCGATGTGCATATCTGACCCTGACGTATGTGGCTGCAAATGCATATATATGCTATCCCCCACCTGACATACTACATGTACATACCTCTGTAGAAATAAAGATGTCAGCACCCTATAAATACTGCAGGTGCAGAACAGATGCCCAGTAATTTGGATAGTGCACTCTGCTAATGCGTCTCCCTCAAGTGTCATAATATAGTTAGGTAGGTGTTTGAATCCTGCAAATGCTCAGTGTGTGTGTGTGTGTGTGTGTGTGTGTGTGTGTGTGTGTGTGGGTGAGTGGGGTTTGTGTGTGTGAAAGGCTGTGATAGGGAAATGTCCCTTTTGGCAACTGGGAAAACACACTACAGGATGCACATTCCCCTTTCTAAACACTGATGATGTCAGCACCCTATAAGTACAGCAGGAGAAGGAAACCTCCCAGTAATGTGAATAGCGTGCTCTGCTAATGCGTTCGTCTCGAGTGTCATAACATAGTTAGGTAGGGGTTTGAATCCTGCAAATGCTCAGTGTGTGTGGAGGGGGTTAGTGTGTGTGCAAGTCTATATGAAAGAAATATCCCTTTTGGCAACTAGGAGAACACATGGCAGGATGCACATTCCCCTTTCTAAACACTGATGATGTCAGCACCCTATAAGTACAGCAGGAGAAGAGAAACCGCCCAGTAATGTGAATCGCGCACTCTGCTAATGCATCCGTCTCGAGTGTCATAACATAGTTAGGTAGGGGTTTGAATCCTGTAAATGCTCAGTGTGTGTGGAGGGGGTTAGAGTGTGTTTAAGACTGTATGAAAAAAATATCCCTTTTGGCAACTAGGAGAACACATTGCAGGATGCACATTCCCCTTTCTAAACACTGATGATGTCAGCACCCTATAAGTACAGCAGGAGAAGGGAAACCTCCCAGTAATGTGAATAGCGTGCTCTGCTAATGCGTCCATCTCGAGTGTCATAACATAGTTAGGTAGGGGTTTGAATCCTGTAAATGCTCAGTGTGTGTGGAGGGGGTTAGTGTGTGTTCAAGACTGTATAAAAAAAATATCCCTTTTGGCAACTAGGAGAACACACTACAGGATGCACATTCCCCTTTCTAAACACTGATGATGTCAGCACCCTATAAGTACAGCAGGAGAAGAGAAACCTCCTAGTAATGCGAATAGCGCGCTCCGCTAATGCGTCCGTCTTGAGTGTGATAACATAGTTAAGTAGGAGTTTGAATCCTGCAAATGCTCAGTGTGTGTGGAGGGGGTTAGTGTGTGTGCAAGTCTGTGTGAGGGAGATGTCCCTTTTGGCATCTGTGAAAGCACTCTACAGGATGCACATTCCCCTATCTCAGCACGGATGATGTCAGCACCCTATAAATACAGCAGCAGAAGAGAAACCTCCCAGTGATTCAAATAGTGCACTCTGCTAATGTGTCTCTCCCGAGTGTCATAATATAGTTAGGTAGGAGTTTGAAACCTCTAAATGGCATGTGTGTGTGTTTGGATGTGGGGACTCTGTGTGTGTGCAATTCTGTATGAAAAACATGTGCTTTTTTAAAATCAGGGGATCACACTACATGATGCACATTACCCTTTCCAAACAGTGATGATGACAGCACCCTATACATACAGCTGGAGAAGAGACATCTGCCAGTAATCAGAATAGCGCAACCTGCTACAGCGTCACTCTCAAGTGCCATAACATATTTAGGTAGGGGTTTTAAACCGGCAAGTGTGTGTGTGTTTGGATGTGGGGAGTTTGTGTGTGTGCATTTCTGTATGAAAAACATGTTAGCTTTGGCAATCAGGAGATCACACTACCTGATGCACATTACCCTTTCAAAATACTGATGATGTCAGCACCCTATAAGTATAGCCAGAGAAGAAGAACCATCTAGTAATCTGAATAGTGCGCTTCGCTAATGCATCTCTCTCACGTGTCATGACTTGGTTAGGTAGGGGTATGAATCCTGCAAGTGTGCGTGTGTGGGGGGGGGTAGTAGGGTGTGTGTAAATGCAAGTGTGAGAGAACAGATCCTTTTGGCAAATATTACAATACACCAGATGCTGAATATTCCCCCAGTAAACACAGGGGATGTCACCACACTATCAGCACAGCCAAACAGGGCTAGTTGGCCAGTAATGCCAATAGTGCGCTCTGCTACTGGGTCTATTACCATTGTCAGAGTACAGATAGGTATGTTTTGGTAACCCACAACTGCCACATGTGGTTGTGTCACACATTATGACCTTGTGTGGGTCTTTGTGCATAACAATGCATGCCTTTGCCTAAACCAGCAATGGCATTGCACACATGATGTATGTGTGTGACACATACACATAAATACCTGTGACCTGCAGTAGTTACCATGTCTGACACATGCCTCGAGTGGATAAATGGTATTTGCAATGTATACCAATATGACTGTGTCTTACTGTGCAGGGGCCGCATGCGGTATGTGTCTATACAGTGTGGGTGTATATGGTAAAATATCTACAGCAGGGGATACACATCTGGTCTGGGTCATATAGTCTACATGTAGTCGATGTACAGGTGCTGCATGTTCCCACCTGTTGTGGGAGTGGTAACATGTCATTCCACTGCAATTCAGTGACCACATGCTGTGAACCAAAAACTGGAATGCTGCAAGCACAAAAAAACTCCACAAACGAACCAGCAAGCAGGCAGGGAAACCAGCAGGAAGACGCCAACTAACTATAAGGAGAACAAACCCACAGGCAAAGCAACAAGCCGTACTCCTTAAAATTCAAACTTTTTATTAACGTATCACAATGTAGCCACGTTTTCGTTGTAAAAACAACTTCATCAGATGCCTACCACACCTTTCCACACACTATTTATACATATACTACTTAATTGATAAATTGTAAAATTAGATACATAGCTTTGTTAAAGCAGAAGCGTGCTAACCAACAATTTTCTTTACAAATGTGCATTTTAAACTCACACATAAATACTCACATAATAGCCAGAATACTTACAATATTATGTTCCTCAAAGGAAATATTACATATTGTTTATACAATATCAACTCCTACTAAAAAACATATAAAATAAAATTCATTACATTATAAAATATAATTTAAAAAAAAAAGAACATATTGAAAAACATAATTTATAACACCACATAACATCTAAAATCATCAATAATGTTAATAGTATAGAATAACCTGCCCAAATTCTATAGATATATGTCTAAACCTTACAGTTGTTCAGTTTAATTTTAAATAAGGGGCAATTGAAATGGAATCATTCAACCCAAGGGGCTTGTTGGATTCCAACAAAATCTGCCAGCATGTTTCTCTATGGGATAACATGCTGTGAACCCTTCAACTAGTGTGTTGTAGCTACAGTAATGCTCATGCACAATGTTTGGCTGGATGCAGTCCAGCCATATAAAGACAGTTCTTGAGACTGTCATATTGCCAGTGTTGTTATGGAGGATAGGTGGTTTTCCTGTGTATGGGAGGGTTGTGTGTGCCAGGCTATGAACCAGATGGCAGTCCGACACACTGTTAGCTGCACATGATTAGGCCCTGATGCTTTGTGCTGTGCCAACAACCTGGAGGTGTGTGTATCTGTGGTGCCTTGGGATACCACCCCCCTGTCCATGTGTGTTATATGTGTAGGGGACGACAGGCATGGTATGAGGCATAACCTGTCAGTGATGGGTTACACCTGTGAGCCATGAATCAGGACTCTGGTACTGCACAGACATTGCAGTTCACCGTGCTGAGGACAGTGTCCAGTGCATGCATCTTGCGGTGTACACTGCTGATGTTGTGTAGCAGCACTGTTAGTGTCCTAACCTGTGTGATACCTGCGGAGGTGGCTATGTAATCCGTGTCCTGCAGCATAAGGCAGTATGTGTGTATCAAGGAGCTTTGCCAATATACATCAGGCCATGGGTGTCACATGCAAGCTGACCCTTGCACATCATTGTGGCTTCCCTAGCATGTAAGCACACATTGACAGCCAGCGGATACTCTATGAATGACATTGGAGACTGAGCAGAATGTAGACATACAACACCCTTCCTACATATAGTGGTAGCATACCTGGTGAGGGTATGTTGGCAACCAAGATCAGGCTTATACTGGCCCATGCCACATGCTGAGAGATCCATTCTATGTTCAATAATCATGTAGTCCAGGGAGGTATGTCTCAGCTCATCCATAGTGGCATGGTCAATGAGTGAGTCATATGTGTCCATGCCTCTGACTAACCTGTATGCATGTGTTCTGTGGTGGACCACAGTGCCCCTGAGGCATATCACTGTGACCTTCACCAGATACAGCCTGTTGAGCAGGACCCCAGTGCAGCACCCAAGACAGGTACCTGACACATCTGTAGCAGGTGTGTTGTGTAGCCCTACAGGCTGTGGGTGTGTGGCACATGGGATGTGTGTGCCACGTGTGGCATGTGCTCTGTTCCGACGGAACATATGCCTGTGTGCCAGCTGCGGAGGTGTGTGATGCTCAGGCATGATGCTATTCTGAGTCCCCACGTATGCCCCAGTGTGTTCAGCATGTTTTCAGTGTGTGTCTCTGTCTGACTTGTATTGTAGTCACTGTAATATGACATGCCACCTGACAGGGTATGGCATTACTGTGTTCAGAGAGCTCAGTCCCCAGATGTGGTGGCATCCCACACGTGTTGTACATTCCTGGCCAAGGGTGATGGCTGACTGCATGCATGTGGCAGCTGTGACATTGCCACATGACTCACAAACCACAACTGGACCATAGAGATGATTCACAGGTTACCTTTGCACATGCTACCCTAGTAGTGTGATTGCCATGGTGAGTACCAACACATAGGGCCAATGGGGAACAACATACTGAAGGTGTGTATGTGTGGGTGTACTGCTACTGTTTCATAGCACTGGCATATATGACTGCACACATGGGTAAATGCCAGGTAAGACATGTGCAATGTGTCACAGGCAACGTATATGTGAACAGGATGGACAATGACGTTGTGTCATGTGTAAACTTGACATACATATCGTACGCTATGCAGATGTCACTAGGAGTCCACAGAAGCACTGTAACTCTGCATTGCAGGTGTAAGCAGTGTTCCAGGGAACCCCAAGCGAACATGCATGCAAACAAAGCTACAGTAAGCAGGGCTGGAAGTAGTTCATTGTACAACAAAGAAGGGGTAACACTAACAGTAAGTAACAATGCAAATATGTAGGAACTATCAACTTGTACCCAGGAATACACAGCACAGATGCCCATGGTAGAACTGATATTATGTCATAGTTAATTGTGATTTGGATTACATTGGTACTGCACACATATCAACATGCGCAAACATCCACATTGCATAGTCATGGTGGGCAACTTGACACCATTACTGTACATGTCCACCATTGCATATCACTACTTGTGTTAGCTTCCCCCCTGTGATACCCATGTATGCGGCTATCTGTTAACATCCTTACCACCGGCATGCAATTATGTGCAGCTGTTACACTTTGGTATGTACTATGGGTGCAGATAACAATTCAGGACATTCATACAGTTACTGCATCAGGCATGCTGGGATATACACACAGTCATATCAGCACACTGTACTGTTACCAACATGATACTACTAATACACTTCTATGTAGTCACCCTGTGCATCAGCAACATGTTTACCTGTTCCCGCAATGATGTTGGAGATTGCAGGAGGTGGCACAGTGTCATCATATGCACAGGGTGTGAATTAGGTATGCCTGAGTCTGCCACTGATACCACCAATTGACATGTGTGTGTATGTGTGTTGGTGAGGGGCAGCAGTACAGGGTGGGGCACTGTTGGTGCAGTGTGTGTGTGTATGTGGTTGCCCTAGGTGTTAACATTTCGCATGTGTGTATGCACGCACACAGTTCCACCTCATGGCTGCCATATACAGGGGTTTGTGGACCTGGCAGGTCATACAGATAGTGTCTGTGGGCACGGACACGGTACCTGTGCCTGGCAGGGGTGCTACGGACCGTATCCAGTACTAAGCCAGACTGGGTACTGTCATCAAAAACGGGAGTGTGTTGACTGGACACAGGTCCCTGTTGGGACTGTCCAGAGCCACGTGCACATGGTCTCCTGGGGTGTTCCGATGACAGCACAGACCCAGCATTGCTGTTGCTGGCATACGGCCACGTCGACGGCGCAACCGCCCACCATTGCCCTAGTTCATGGACATTTGGTTGTGGAACTGCTGTAATATGTCCCCACAATGTCTGTCTATGACATCGGTGAAATTATGGATAGCATCCGCGATGTCATGCATACTGTCAGTCATGGCTGTGCGACATGCTCTCAGCTCCCTCAGACGCTGTCTGGTGTACCTTTCCATACGCGACTGTGCCTGCATGACAGCCCGAAACATAGCTGAGGTTGACAGACCTCTTTGGGCACATCTGCCAGAGGCAGTATGCCCACGGATGCTCCCACGAGAACTCAAGGGCAACTGTCTGTATGGTACCATCGCAGGACCCTGCCCATGGCTGCTGTGTGGGGAAGCATATGTCACAGATACCACATTACCCTGGTCAATGCCCACTGTATCCTGTCCATCACCTAGGGACAATGGTGACCAAGGATGTACTGGCAGTATGACTGTGCGCAATGATGGGGTTGACAGCTGTGTACTGTCAATTGGCTGACCAGTGGCGGACCCTGACACACCTTCCTGTACCATTACACAGATATCATCATTACCAGTACCTGTGCCACCAGATTCAGGTTCCCTGCTGCAGGACACCAAAGCAGCACCAGAACCTGTGGGAGGAAGACAGGAAACACAGTTTACAGTGTCCACACATTGTTACCAGTGATGCACTTATGCACACATGCACACATGGACACATGCACACATGAACACATGGACACAGGCACACATGGGCACAGGCACACATGCAGACATGCACACGTGGACACATGCAGACATGCACACAGGCACACATGCAGACATGCACACGTGGACACATGCACACGTGGACACATGCACACATGCACACGTGGACACATGCACACATGGACACATGCACACATGCACACGTGGACACAGGCAAACATGCACACATGCACACAGGCATGCATGGGCACAGGCACACCTGCACACATGCACACATGCACACCACGCAGTATACACACAGAGCACTACTGAGTTACACTAGTGTTACTAGCACTATCAGGACTATTATAGGTATTGTTAAACACACTCACCAGCATGGATGGCGTGCCTTGCTGTAACCCCGGAGGGAGCTGCAGAAATGATGAGATTAATGTCAGTGGGCACAACTGTGCCATTGATACTGCATATGATACAGTGCAGTAGTACACCAGTTGCCTTTCACACGTCAGCTGCTGATATTTCCAATATCACACATGCACAATTACATATACCATGGACACACCTTACACATGCATAAACTAACAGTGTACAGGACAGTCAAGTGTACATATGGCATATTACCTGCACGCTCCATGTCATGCTGCTGTGTGGATCCAGCCTCCATCATGATGCAGGTGTATTGCTGTTGCTGTTCTGGGGCTGGAGCCACAACACTTAGGAGTAGCCCCTCCAGTCTGGTGAGGGGGGGATGTGTGGCCACCCCACCTCCTGTGGCAACCTGTTGCCTGTGGATATCCGATGCACGCTGACAGACATTTCTGATTAAATCACTGCAGTGATGTCATACCTGCTCATATGTCCTATTATGCGTGCCAATGTCATTTACCCTATGGACAAGGTCTTGCCACAGTGCAGCCCTCTCCTGCTGATTCTGACTGGTGCGGGAAAACAGTATGTCATACTCCTGCACCAGGCTCTGGTGTATCTCCTCATCTTCCACTGCAGAGTAGGTGGGATTGCGCTGACGCGCCATCTCCCTGGAAGAGAACACAAACAGGATATCAGCAGACTATGTCAGCAATATATGGCACCCATACTATACATGATACTCATGTGTAGTGATATACTACTACTCCCATATGTTGCATTTGTGTGTCTCGTGGTGGATACACAAGTACATGGCCAGATATCAGTGCTCAGCCAACACCTGTGCAACAATACCTGCCACATTCCACACAACATAGTAGCATGCCCCATCGGTCAGCACACACTGACAGGTCCAATGCACAACCTCACTCTGGGGGTTCATCCCAAGGTACTGTATGTGGGATGCCATCCACTAGTGTGATGTGGACACAAGTTACTCGGCCTGGATATACATATCTCACCACCACCCCCAGCACAGTAGACTACTATGATATGTATGTGATTAGACAGTTATTCACTTGTTAGAACTGAGATGGTATCCATGCAGCACACTGGGTCAGTGGAAGCCACAACCCACACTGCTGACCCCTTTGCAAATGCTTACCACGGACATCCCACAGATTGCATGGAACTTGCACACACATTTCTAACCCAGACCCTATGCACAAAGGTTAGGCATCCTGTCTGGTGGACCCCAGACAGAGGCAGATTGTATAACAATAGCAGGAGGCTACTGCAGGACAGAGCAGATTCACATTAAGGGAAGGCATCTGTGGTCAGCACTGGTACTACGCTATGGTCTCTCATAAGAACGGCCACGGCCTACTCTGGGAGGGAAATGGACACAAACACTATGGATAACCACAAGGCCTTCTTCAGTTATGTTACACATATGGACCAAATGCCACAGATATGCTCTGTGTTAATACACACCTACTTAACATTCACCAAACACACAGATATTGGCAACATTCTTGCAGACAAGTTCGGTGCATGTATCCCCCTCCTTCCCCCCACCAGTTGAAATACTTATCACAGCTGTATGTAACCTCCCTATCATCTCACATGTCCAGGTGAGGGCCGCCCTCAACAAAGCAGAACACACAGCATCACTGTGACCTGATGGTATCCCTGGATGTGTGCTACATGCACTCCAAGAGGACATACAACCGCATATAAGACTGATAATTAATCTTGGCCATACTACAGGATATGTACCTGGACACTGGCATACAGCAACAGTGGTCCCACACCACTAAGGAGGCACCTCTACTGACCCTGGGAACTACCACATCATATGCATAACTGGCCTGGTCTGCTAAGCTATGGAATTATTCTGTATGGGATGTATATGCAGTGATATCGGGTACCTGCAGACACTTGTTCCCAGCCAGTTTGCCTTTGTGATGGGCTGATCCTGCCTTTTGAACCTGGCTGACCTTTCAAAACAGTCACTACAGCCATTGCTGAGGGCAACGCACAGACAACTGCTGCCAGGATCATGGCCTAACAATGACTGACATGTAATGTATAGTCATCCCCTTTTGGTGGAACTACGTACACACAACATATCACATGGACATACCTATAGATACAGACTTATGACACATTTGGAGGGTTCACAGTATGCAGACTATTAACCTGCTACTTTGCATTACCTGTGTTTGTCACAGCTGGTTGCGTTACCACTGCTTCTGCTTCCTGCTGCTACTGTCACTGCTGACAGCTTAGAGTCACAGTGTGTAGCATGTGTTTTTTTTTTCTCTCTGTCTCTGTCTGTCTCTCTCCCTCTGTCTGCTTCCAGATAGTGCAATGAACGTATTGCATGTGTGGAGTGTTAGTACAGGATGCTTTTGTAGGTATCTGCATAGGTCCATGTGATGGCGTCTGCACCAATTGTAAGCCAGCATTTGCTAATTGCATGCAGCCAGTTGTGTACTGATTGCAGTTCTCACTGTGATTTCAGGACAGTGCTATAAAAGGGTATGTGAGAAAGGTGTGGCCCTTTCAGATTGTAAGGGCGGGGACCATGCTGGTATGCTGTGGACACTGTTCTGTGAGTGTAAAGGTTAGTATCTCTCTCATGATTCAGGCTGTGTTGTAGATTCACATTTCTCCATTCCTCTCTCCTGTTCCCTGTAGTAAGTGTGTATGCACAATGACACCTACAACTATATATATATATATATATATATATATATATATATATATATATATATATATATATATGTAAATATACATACATTTATATATGTACATTAACTGACATTATTACCTACAAGCTACCAACTAGTATGGCTGTTTCTGTTCACACACTACTATTATGGGAATCCAGTAGTTTTGACAGTAATTCTAAATGGCATGCTTTGTGTACTACACATCCTATATTCCCTTTACATGCATCCCTACTATTACATGTTATATTAATTTTAGCACAATGTTCCTGTATAAGAGTCATGGCTTAGTGGTAGGTCATACAGACTACTGTTTCCAAGGTCCTGGGTTTGGGACTCACAGTGGGATTTTATTTTGCTTTTCAACTGGCTACAGGACCTGTCAGAGTGACTAAGGCACTTTTAAGCAGTTGTAACCAGGTTAGCGCTGGTTTGCGCGGAGCTCACGCATGCGCACTGGCATTTAGCTCTGCACACACACGCGCACACCTGCTTACAACCGCTTAACAGTGCTTACTCTGGCGCACCCCCTCGCTATTTTCTTTGAAAGAAATGAAAATGGGGAGACAGGAAAGTGGTGAAAAAGGGGTCACAAAGAGGGTAAGACAGTAGGGAAACAAGCTTGGGTAAGACATTAGAGAAACAAGCTTGGGATTTGCAGGAGGGATGTAGGTAAGGCCCATAGCTGCCCATTTCTTCATCAGCAACAGCTGTGCATATGTATGTAATTTGGTGTGACATTTGAAACCTTCCACCCCTGAAAGAGGTGTCAGGACAACAATAATACTTGTTGTACAGCCAATTGTAATTGATAGTTTCCATGTCCAGCAGACATGTGTGTGGAATGGGCAGCTATGTATGGGGCATAATTTTTTTGTGGGTACAGAGTGCCCTTTTTTTTTTTTTTTCAGGTGAGAGTGGTATGTGAGGTGAAGGAAGTCGGTATAGCTGGGGAGGTAGGTTGGGTAGTAAACAGACAAGACAAACAAGACGCATATAGGGGCAGTGTATGACACGTGTGGGGGGTTACACAATTGACGGGGACAGAGGTTTTGATATCCAGATCCCATAAGCCCACAGATGGCAACAGTGGAACTGATATCCCCACCAATAGGCAGTTGCCACTGTTCCTTCACTGCCCAGGATGGGGCTGTGCTGGGGGCTGTGTAGGCCAGGCAACAGGCATGCCCGTAAGTTGTGCCCACCTGTGCCTCAAGCTGGTGTAGGGGCTCGAGAACAGAGTCCCGGATCTCCCTATGCACCACAGTCCGGACGCTACAGAGGGTGAGTGGTGGTTCTCCTCCGGCCACGCTTGCAGAGGGGGGACGAGCCCCATCCCCTGCAGTGCTTCCACCCGCAGGTGGCACAGGGCCACCGGAGGAGGGTCCAGACTGGGCACTAGTGCCAGGTGCACTCACCAGCTGAGGTGGGAGAGGTGGGTCCGCTGGAACCCGCCTTCCCTGTCGTCCTATGTTTTGCATTATGTCATGACAGTTTGGGTTAGTGACATATAATACCATTCACAGTTAGTTGTAACAGCATGCATTAGTATTCCCATTAACCAAACACCCAGATATTCACACCACTGAACAGCGAGCATAACACATGCATAATTTGAACAGCAATACACAGTCCAACAACATGCAGGGTTGAGTGATGGCAACAGGCCATCAGGTTTGGATGTATGAACAGGGCAGATGCATCAACGGACATGCAAATATATATGACCCAACAGGACAAATGTCCAGGGGTGTTAACTGTGATTGCACATACCATTTTCACGTGGAATGGGTTATATGTGGTTATAGGGTGGGGTGAAGAAAATAATATTAACACCTTCGAATACCAATACATATGCTGTACATTTCTAATAGCTGCACATATATACACACTACTGTTCTAACTACAGTTTCCAATATGATAACTACTTCAACTTGGTGATAGGACTGTTACTGCAACATCAATATACATTTTATTGTTCTTCATACACATTCATATCTAGCTTTGTTCAGCTACATCATCCTGCTACATTTGTTTTATATGGCTATAGACAAGTGTGGATGTTTGGTATATCAGACAATCATCCTATCTGCATATTGCAGACTGAGAGCAACATATCCAGATTTTGGGATACACATTCCAGATGCAGCAACACTTTGAACAGATTTTGCTGTTTGGTTTTGATTCTCACATGCATTTCATTCTGTCTTGACTGCAGTATACTTTATTCAGGGGTTATTACTACTGTATTGCTGGATTCATGACACCTTCTCACACTCTCTCACTTGTTTTCATTTTACTATTCAGGATGGTACTTACATCTAGGCTTTATTGACATGTTTTACCTGTAGTTATTACAATCCTTTCCAGCAGTCTCACTTCTGTCATGTTTCAGTATTTCAACAGGGATATATTTCACACATGTGATTTCATCATCTTCTGCAGCTGTACTTTTCAGCCTGCTGCAGGTTGTGTACTATTTTCTTACAGGTGGGGCATCTTTATTTCAGAATTTATGTCAGACATTTTCATTTTTCTGTTTGGATTACAGACTGCAACACACTTTTGTAATCAAGCAATACTAGTAATCACTTTTACACTGTTACTTGCACATTTTATTACTTAGTGACTACACTGCACTCTTTTGCTAACTGTCATACTTTTATATTTCTTTACAATTACTGGTAGTGGATTCTTGACCTGCCTGATGGGTCAACCGCACCAACCTATCGCCATAGGCTCTGTGGTTCGCAGAACGGACACCTGCAGCTGTAATATAAATAAAGTATTATTGGAATACACATCTCCATAATATAAGCTAGTTAATTTCTTACATACATAATTAAATGTAACTTACTCAGTAGTGGGGTGTTGGGCATTTGCCAGGCCTCCTGGATCCAAAGGTTCAATTGCTCCTGCTTGCGTCTCTTCGGGTCCGCATGGTGGTGACGGACCTGCTCACCTGTCCTTGGAATCCCTGTGGCACTGGTGAGATTATGATCCAACTGGTCCCACGCCTCAGCCCTATATGCTTCCCACAGGACCTGGCCCTGCATGAGTTGGGCCTCATGATTGTGGACTATGAGACAGACCATGTACCTGTACTCCTCAACGCCCCACCTCTGTGCTCGAAAGCAACTACCCTCACCTACTCCTGTCATTCTGGCTGCAAGTCAGTTCTACAATCGTTTATGCTGTGTACTCCCACCTATGGGGCTTATATAGTCCGTTTTTCCCGCACATATCTGTGATTGGTCATTTTGGAATTGTATCAACTTTACTAAACCTGCATTGTCATGCTCCAGTTTGTATTCATTCCTATATATTTGCTATTATTGCATTTATAGGTACTGCTGTCATGGCTTAGTGGTTCAGTACCTTGACTATGGTGTATAGTATCCTGGGTTCGAACCTGGCCACTACTTTTTATTTTTTATGACTGTCTAGACAAGCTGAGGGGTGTGTCTGTGTAAAGGCAGTTTTGATACGGTTTGCTCAACGTTGCCCATCGGTTAGCTTGTTTGCATTGTGCGCAGCTCCGCGCAAATGGGGTACGCTGTTTTAAGCCTCATTTGGCTATCAGCACGCATATTACACTCAGCTCAGCTAGGGGCACATAGATTCAGTGTGTTAAACCACTGCTCAGCTATGGGCACTCATTTTGCACCAGTTAAACCCCTGCTCACCTACGGGCAGATGCACTCACCCTGTTAAACTGTAGCTCAGCTATGGGCACATCTGTCATTTTTTATTGTTTTGTTACTTCACATTTCTTCAATATAAATGGGCTATTTCATTACATTTTACATAAAATGTGATTTTATGTGTACATATTTGTCAGGGACTTGTTTCGTGCTTATTTTGCTAAAAATAAAAATTGGTGTTGTGGGGGCTCGAACCATGAATGCCTGCTCTTCAGCCAAAATCTCTACTGCTACACTATTGCTTCTTGGCTTACTTTGCATATTTAGTTCTTATATGCTTTCCCACTGACTGCTAACTGTGTGTGCGCTACGGGCACGCCCGCAGAAACGAGCGCACTCACGGTTAAACATCTTTGCAATTTAAAACAAAATTATGAGATGTTCATTTGTACATTTTATGTTCGTAGTCTGTGGGGGCATGTGTTGTGTTGTGTTTATTCACATTTCCATGGACTCTGTCTTGGGTGTTTACTTTGGGCACTTTTACTCTTCTGGGGGCGTGTCCGTTTACAGGGCTCGGCCTACGGACATGCCCCCTACTGTCTTACATGGACCGTGTTAGCCTTAGGTGTGGATTCAGCATGCTCTCATGAATATGCAGAGCATGCTGACATCACTCCGTTTAACTGCAGCCTCCGTGTATGAGTTATAACTCTTACACGGAGGCTTCGTGAATCCTGCCCCATGTTTTTGACTGGACTTTTTGATACAGTTTAAGATATGTAGGTTGAATTGTAATTGGTTATCTATAGTAACACCAAGCAGTTTGGAGTTTGAGTCAGTGGTGATAATTGTATTATCTAAGGATGAGATGGTGAAGTTTTCTTTAGCGGGATTTAGGTTTCTTGGAAGGAAAAGGAGAAGCTTGGTCTTTTGGGGTTGACAAGCAGGTTGTTTTCAGTTAGCCATTGTTCTACTAGGTGCAGGGATTATTGAGTGACAGTGTGGAGATTTTGTATATTGTTGGAGGTGTTAATAATTGTGGAATAATTTGTGTGCTGTATTACGGTAGAGTGAGGGCAGGAGACATGGAGGTTATTTATAAATGTATTAAAAAGTACGGGGCCCAGGACAGAACCCTGGGGAACCCCGATCTTAGCAAGACTTTAAGGGGAGAAGGATGTTTGCCATCTGACAGACTGATATCTGTTTGAGAATTAGCTGTTAAACCAGGAGGTAGTGGAGGTAGAGGGCTGTAGACTGGAAAGTTTGTTTGGGAGGATGGGATGGGAAACAGTATCAAATGCTTTGGCTTGGTCAAGGAATAGAGCTGATATGAGTTTATTATTATCTCTGGCTTGGGCAATGTTGTGTATGAAGGATAGGAGGGCAGTGGTAGTACTGTACGAGGGTCAGAAACCATGCTGTGTGGGTGTAATTAAGTTTAGCTGTAAGAGGTTGTTTAGTATTTGCTCTCGTATACATTTTTCCAGTATCTTGGATAAGTTAGATAATATGGCAATAGGCATGTCATTTTTTGGTTCTGTAGAATTTCCTTCCTTGTGGAGGAGTATTATGAAAGATTCTTTCCAGATATCTGGTATTGTATTTTCTTGGATGGATATTTTGATAAGTATAGATACAGGGTATGCTATGGATTTGGCTGCATGTTTGACAGAGATAATGGAGGGAGTTTGTCGCCTGATGGGGAAGAAGGTTTGAGTTTGTTAAGGAGTGATCTGATGAAGGAAGTTGCTACAGTTGCTAGGGAGAATGAGGAAAGAGATGAGGTGGGAGGTGGAGTCTTAATATCAAGAGTTTCTGGTTTAGTACATTTTTATTGTTTAGATGAAAAAGTTTTAAGTAGAGTTGCAGTTTCTCTAGGTTTGTTAGGGAAGGGGTTTGGAGATAGTAATTTGTTTACTGAGTGCCAGAATTTCTTTGGGCTTGAATGTGGGTTACTCAGAGATTTTTGATAACATTTTTTTTTGTCCAGTAGGACCTGCTTTTTTGTTTGGTTGTGAAGCTGTTTATATAAGTTCAGGTGGAAAGTTGTGTTGTTATTTTTTTTCCATGCTCTCCAGGCACTGTCTGTTGTTCATAAGTGATCGAGTTGCCTGATTTAGCCATGGTGCATAATTACATTTTAGCCTAAGTTTTCTAGTGGGAGACAGGGTGTTAAGGGTTTTTAGGAGCATATTGTTGAAGCTTTGGACAGCCTCATTAAGGAGTAATGTGTGTAGGAATGACCAGTTTACAGTGGACAGTAATTTGTTTAGGGTAACATGGGTGTAGATTTTAAGGTTATGCAGGTTTTTGTATTGGTGGCTCTTGTTAAGATTGGGAGAGTGTCTTACTACTGAGGTAGGGAGCTGGTCACTAATGGAGTTAGGTAGGATGGAAAGGTTATGATAGCACTGGGGGTTGTATAGTAATATCCAGTCGATCACCGAGCCGTTCCGGGAATTTTTTTGACAGTGTGTGGGCGAGGTGATCAGCTGGGTAAAGCCATAAAGGTTTGTAGAGTAGCTAGGGGTTGCAGTATTAACAAGGTTCCAGTCAATATTCATATCCCTAAAGATGATGGTTTCATAGGGAATGGATATAGAAATCCAAGAAAGAAACTGCTCGCGTATGGGAATGTTTTTCCTGGGGGTATGTAGATCACTGCAATAGCAAGTTTTTTGTGTTAATTTACATTACAGGTTGCTATAAGTATTTTGGCAGGGCAGAAATCAGGGATAGCTACTGAGAGAGAGAGAGAGAGAGATGGTCAGAGCAGAGTATAGCTATTCCTTCACCTTTTTTTTTTACTTCTATCCAGTCAAAGAATATTATAATGGGGGGGTGAATTTTACAGTTTGTAATATGAGGTTTTAGCCATGTCTCAGATAGGGCAAGTATATCTGGGTTATATTGAGAAGTCCAGGCATGAAGGAAGGTGCTTTTATTGACAATGTTTTGTATATTTATTGGCAAAAATGATAGTTTTTTTGAGGGTTGTGATCATAATGAGTTATTTGTGAGGCCATTGGAAGGGGAGGTGCTGTACAAGTATGGTTAGAATGCCATTGTCAGTGGCCTGGGTTGGGGTGAATATCACCAGATAAGAGTAGTATTGTGCTTTGAAGTATTTGTAGGCAAAAATATTTGCAAATAAACTGATGTTTTGTTTTGTTAGAGGTTGGGTATTTGGTATGTACAATACTTTGAACTTGTGAAATAATATAGTGGTATGGTTAAACAGACAGGGGGTAACAGGGGTGGAGTAGTTATTTGTATGGTGGGTAGTGAGATAACAGAGTGTGGGAGATGGGGTGATAAGCAGGTGAGGACTATGATAAGTGGTTACAGCTGAGAAAAGAATTAGAAATAGGAGGGAGATTTTGAAAGGTATAGCATGATTTAGTTTCAGGTCAGAAAGAATCAAAGGGTAAAGAATTTATTTAAGGTTAGTAGAAGAAATCAGGATTGATTGAAGACGTTTTATTAAGTGAGTGACTCTGAGTTAAAAGCAGGTAAGGTGCAGGAGGGGAGGGGAGTGGGTGTTACAGTTAATGGTGATGCAGAGTATGAGTAAATCTTTTCCAAGAGAAAGAAAGTAGTTTTAAGTAATTGACCTAGGAGTACAATAGGAAGAGAAAGGGGGACCAGTAGTGTGCATGCTTAAGGTAAAAGGATATAGCAAAATGTCTGCAGTTTAGAGGACAGATTAAATACACCTCTAACATACACTAGTTTAGCTGAAAGCACTTTAGTATTCCATCGAAGCAGGGTCTCACATTGCAGGGCAACCGGACAGCCTTTGGTTTATTGAAGTTGGCCAGGACACAGAATAAAACTTTTGCTGAGGGGAACTAGTTTAGCTGAAAGCACTTTAGCGTTCCACAGATGCAGGGTCTCACAGTCCAGGGCAACCAGACAGCCTTTGGTTTATTGAAGGTTGGTCAGGCCACAGAATAAAACTTTTGCTGAGGTGAGCTAGTTTAGCTGAAAGCACTTTACCATTCCACCGATGCAGGGTCTCACGGTGCAAGGCTACTGGACAGCTTTTGGTTTACTGGAGGTTGGCAAGGACACAGAATAAAACTTTTGCTGTCTTATGATATATTTTTTCACTGTGATTGCAAAATATTGCATCACTCATAACTGAGTTTAGAGAGAAAATCAGCATCAATGACTGGGCAAACAGCACACTTGAAGAAATCCCCTTAAATTTAAAACAATTAGTCACTGAGTATAAAGTGGAATGGAGAACAACCTGCATGGTCTGCTCCTAGGAGTCAACTTAAGTATACGTTTTCAGGAGTAAAGCATCTCTACCAGCCCCCCAGGGTTGGTGTTTGCATGTTGGGGGCCCCCTGCAGGTTTCACATTGAGAGCCCCTGCTCCAGACAAGTTTTTCAACTCCAAATATCACCTGTCACTGCTTTCTCCCCCACATTCTGTATAGCACATGTTAGCAAGCTTTTGGAATAGTACACACACCCTTAGTTGAAATGCCTTTATAACTGCATATAGACACAGGCAGAGACTTTTAAATTCAATTATTACATTATGACACCCCTACCTAGAACAGAATGGTCATTATTACATTATGACACACACTGCATAATGGCATTGTAACCAGTCCCACAGGAGGCCATTCAGGCAGTCACACCTTGCATGTACTTACATACACACAGCCGCAGCCACAGCTACTACATATGTACACACCTTCACAGATGCACATTTTATGGCTGCATTGTTGTTACGTAAAAAGCTCTGTATCACATGAGGTTATCCAGTCCCATGGACATCCATTCATACCTAGTACAGTCATACTGACTGGCTTTTACTTGTGAGTTGTGATCAGCACTGAACATAAAAACAATGAATGTTTTAAAATAAATGAGAACCTGATAGACGATATGTCAGTTGTATTAAACACCTTGCACTTTTTGTTGCCATGTTGAGGTATCAAGCCATATTTATTAAGGTAATGTATTCAGACATTCAGAAATGAGTGAATTAAAAGTCTTGAGCCCCTGGCTACAGCGCTGCAACTACCTCTCAGCTGTTTCTGATTTTTCAAAATATCCATGATTTTTCCTCATATTTTTGGTCTTTTCCTTATAACATTTTTGATTTTCTTTTCAGTCTGTGGAGGACTGCAATCCCTAAGTAAGAACAGGCTTTTGAGATTCAAACTTCATACCCGTCAGAACATGCATACTAATGCAAACTCTGTTTTTCCTAGTAATTTTAGAAGTAGAAGTAAAAAATGTAAAATCTCTTTCTAAATGTATCTCTCATTATTTTTTGGCATTGCCGGAGTTCTTTTCCTAAGAGGTTAAGAGCTCTGCTGCAGTGCAAATGTAAACATAATAGTATAACAAAATAAAGTGCACATGCTGAGACAGGAGGATCACCAGTAAACCTCTGCTTGGTATGTTCCAGCTTCTTTTGCATGCAGCTCACAAACTAGAAAAAATAACTATATTGTACTATTTTACTCAGCACTTTGCATTTTACTATGAGCTGAAGAAAGTACCAATTCATTTAAGACAACTTCTGCAGTATACAAATACAAAACGGCTTTGATTCAATGTATGGCTGCAGCTATTGAGTGAACCAGTAGCTGACCAAATACAATGGCATATGCCAATAATTGCCTTATTAGTGGCCATCCTTTCCTGGCATGTACAACTCCTCCATCATCCCTCCTTCCCACATGCTCAAAAACATTTGCTGTTTGCCAAAAATGCAGTGATTGAAGCTAATCTACAAACTGCCAACATTATTTCTCTGGGTTTATAAAACTAACCCTCATTCTTACCCCCCCCCCCCCAAAAAAAAAAACACAGTCGTAAACATTTGCTGTTTGTCATAAAATGCAATGATTCACACAGCAGATCTGTAAACTAGCAACATTAATAATTAATATTAGGCACCTGCTTATAATCACCATAATCACAATCACAAACACAAACATGGATACACAAAAGAAGTTGGAATAGATTTTGGGGTGGCAGGTTAATTTTCTAAAAGAAAAAAGAAAATGTCATCCAGTTAAATGAACAGTTCAACGCTTATAGCCCTGATTAGAAAAAAAAAACACATTCTGATAACACAAATGAAACTGGGTACTGGTATCATTCTAATCTTTGTAGTGTAACTGCATTGAAGTAACAGCAGTTGTTGAAGTGAATGCAAAGATGAGTTGTCCCCTGCACGGAAAGTGTGCTAGCTAATGAGTATGGAATTAGAGCTGTGTTACTGAAGTACTTAAAAATCCCTGTAATCATGTAAGGAGGAGTCACCCATCAACTAATCCTCTGTAATCTGAAATGGCAAAACATAGGAAAAGATTACTTTAGGTCTTTAAATATCCTCTTTTAAAATGTGGGCAGCCTAAACTTTTACAAACACATACAAAAACACTTTAATCATGTTGATAAAAAAATATTACCTGTTTGAGAAAAAAAAAAACACTGCCATTTCACCAAGCCAAGACTGATTATATTATATTAACCCTTTTGGCAAATTATGATTTTAATGCAACTGCAATATTAAGCTCCCGACAAAATTACTACAAGTTATTTGCATTCATGAATCAATGTAGTATACCAAGGCAAACTAAAGACATGCATATTCACATGTTCTTTTGAAGGACAACATACTACAAAAGCCACGTCTTACAAAAACAAAACAAAGAAAAAAAAAACAGTTTAATTGGTTAAAATTATCATCTTACCACACTCTGGATCTTGATCTTAAACTGGTGGTTCAGTTATTTCTTCTGAAACGCAGCTCTAATCCTTCATGTCCACCTCACTTTCCTTAGTCCCATGTCCAGTACAGATTTACAAGTTCTGGTTTGCCCAGCCTTCTTGTACACTGCTGATCCTATTTTCTTGATCTCTGTCTGCTTCCTTCTCATGCCTTCTTTTTGGGAGTCTCTTTCCTTTAAAAATGAAAGTTGGTTCAGAATGCCAAACAAACAAAGCTGCAGCCCACCAGCTGTGTAAAATCAAAAGTAACCCTACTTTCATCATCATGCGTAATTAAATACAGCACCACTGATGCAGCCAATTAGAATTGGATGTGATGGATTATAACAGTGAATTTCTGCTTGATTATAAAACCAGGAAAAGGCTGCAAATTACAGCTAGTCAGCAGCATCAGGAAGCATAACTGATTTATTCTGTACCTTAAATGGTGCCTACACCTGCAAACAAGAATTTACTGCAGACTGATATGTCTTTTTATTATTTGGCTAGGGAACCCACTAGCTAGCAGTTCATCTTGGGGCTACCGACAGCTGTGGGTTTTGCGGGTGCCTAACTCTGGCTATACAGCCCCCTACTCTTAACAAGACAATGTATTTTCTTACAGAGGCTTTATTATAGGGCTCCTGCAGTGAATTGGTGACTTAACAGAAGCGTGTGTTTAACATATGAGTGAAAAATGAAGCACCATGCAAATATTCACAAGAACACAGACTTGATATATAAGGTACCACTCCAGCTGCAAATCAAACTGAAAAACCAAGTGTTGTGAGACAGCAATACTAACTGCTGTTCCACTACCCACATGATATGTTAATATTACTTAAAATGCATTAATTGATCTTGTATCCCTGCACCTCTATGGTAAATCAGTACTTCAAACTGTCCACCTGTTTAACACGTACATACATAAATAAATAAATAGAAATGCCTATGTTTTTTACACTTGTATTTTGTGATCCTTGGTTAACCTGAAATAAGTTAGCAAAAAGTCACTCACCTCTCCTAGTTTGCCTAATTATAATAAATTTAGTTTATAATAAGAAGGCTGTGAAATCCTACAGCTTCCTCTCCAACTTTACCTATTTATAATAAATTTAGTTTATAATGTGAGGCAGTGCAATCCTACAGCTTCCTCTCCTAATTCCCTTAATTATAATAAATTTAATTTATAAAAATGAAGCTGTGAAATCCTACAGCTTAAGTACCTGAACATTCAGCAATTAGTTCCACACATTAGAAATGAAATTTATAAAGTATATAATAGAATATATTTTAAAATGTTTGTTCTCTCTATTTATAAGAAGTCATTTGAAGTATGAATCACTGGGTCACAGAGTTACAAATTTCTAATGTTTGTATCACTGAACTTGACATCATAACTATCTGTAGCAAAATTAACTCTCCACTACTCTACACTACTATGCTTTATTGCTTAATTAGTTGTCGTTTAACCCAAACTTCTGAGTAATTATTGTTGCATACTGCTATGAACTTGACTGTGTAGAGAAGTATTCAACTAAAAATCAAACTTAAGTTTCAGAAAGAGGTAGAAAGTGTTTGTGGAATTTGTTTAGTGGGAATTATTACAACTACTACTGAAAGAGAGGCTGTGGGCAGTTAGGATGTTGTTAGCAATACTGAAGCAGTAAAACAGCACATTGTATGAACTGTCAGGTATTTGCTAAGGCTTCATGATTGTGAAGACATGTAGCCAAGAAATAGCATGTTGTAAGTGGTGTGAATTCCTGCCTCTCATGCCCTAAGTTCCTTAGCACAATTATAAAATGATTTCAGGTGTATTTCAATATTGTATTTTACTTTACTTAAAGTTAATAACTCATTTGTCGGTCATGGATTTTATACAACATTAATGTGATATATTTTAGCCCAAAACTTTGCAGGATTTCCTAGTACCATTGCATAATCTAGAAACTCGGCATTGCTTGGCCTACCTTATTGTAGGATATGCTCTAAAACTGAGTCTACACTTCTTGTATATTTCAAAGGTTCATAAGTTCATAGGTAAGTACTAGGCTAGCTGCCCTTGTGGGCAATTTTAAGCCAAGCCAGCTTCCCTTTTTGTGCTTAAAATAACTCACCCATCTGGTTATAGATTAGCTATACCCATCCCATGGTCGATAATTATGTATTACCTCTAATGATAATAACTGGGATCATACCATAAATAATTTGACAGGACCCATGCATGGGATAAAGCATTTAAGAGATGCCTCTGTCCATTAGCAGTACAGGGGGCAGTCCTGGGGTAATTTTCTGTTTCTCATCCATGTATCTAAGTTACTCTTGAATAAGGATAGGGGTGAATTTTGTTTTATGTGAATGGAGAGTCTGTTCCATAGCAGCAGTATCCTCTGTGAGATATACCTGTCACTCCAAAACATTCTGTTGATATTGCAGAAGAGGTTTAGATCCCTAGACCAAGAAGTTATGATGACATTTGACTTGCTGTTGTGCAGTAAATCCATCAGGAATGGGTCAGAGAATGCTTTGTATACCAGACATAGGTCACCTCTTAGCAGTCTGTAGGATACCGGGTATAGGGACAGGGTTTAGAGTTGGTTTATGTAGGATATGTTGTTTAGGCCTTGTATCTTTTTAGCAAGGTATCTGTGTGGGTGTTCCAATTGTTGCATGTGATTGGACAGATACATACCAAAGGGGGCATTATATTCGGGAATGGCCTAATGACGACTGAGTAGTGTTTCTATCTGCTTCTCTGCATACTGTCATAAATGTGAGACTGCTATTTTTTGTGTTCTGTTTCTTTAGCTGAGACACTGCAATGCTACTCATGTGCGCTGACAAGCATATCAGACAACTGCTATTGGTCATCCAACCAGGTAACCTGTAATAGCACCAGTCAACAATGTTATACTGCCAGAACTCAATGTAAGTATAATGTTTTATGTGATATAAATTTCTGATTACTTTTAGGAAAATAGAATTCAGCTAGATAAAAGAATTTATATAATACAGCGGTTAACGCTAAAACATGATCAACTCTTCATACCAAAGTAGTAATGATTCACTGCAACATCACAGAAGCAAATGCAATGTTATTGGCAGCCATGTTTACATCTGAGGCAAATAAAAGGTACTGCATGTAAGTAGATGTCCATAGCCATACCAGAATGGCTCTTTATTGTAAAATCCTTATTTTTTTTTATAAATGGACATGACTTTTTGACTTCCTGCCTGGCAAATTATAATGCAAAATGCTATACCCATTCTAAATAATTTCTGATTAAGAGAATAACATATATAGAACTGTGGTCTTTGAACAGAAAAATACAACTAATCACACACAAGAGGGCTCCTACTTTGATGAGGAAAAGAAACTTGAGGTGTTTATCATGTGTAAAATTTCCATGAGTAAAAGTATCCATACATTAATATTTCTTAACTATTCTATATTCTGTAGATCCATAAATTAGAAAAAAAATCGACTTTTGAAAATACCAGTGCTTTAATGCTTTTAGCTTTTTACTTTTTTATACTGTTTTATTTGAAAGTCTCCTTCATACTGTGCTGCTGCTCAGGTAAAGCCTTTTACCTTGTCACACCCAAGGAAGCCAGACTGTTAAAAGTAGCATGAGGATAGGGTTGTCACCCTTTCAGATACACAAAATGGGAAGTTTCTTACTGAAATGTCACACATTCAGAAGAAAGTATACTTTCAATCAGTGTAGAAAGCATGATTTCATGTTATTGCCAAAATAATGGTACACTTTTTAGAATATTAATTATCTGTATTGTTTTCTGTCATACTAAGGTTTTCCAGTATCATGTAAAAATATTCAATATTTAGAGGAAAGTTAGAAAATGTCTTTTTTCCTAAAATATCAGGAAATTTGGAATTTTTCATTTTTGTGCAGAAGTGCACAAGTCAGAGCTGGGCTGCAAAAAGAGGGCCATGAGGTAACCCTGTATAGGAACAGTAGGAAGGGCTGATGCAGGAAGCACAGAAAGAAGAAAAAAAGAAAGAAAACTGCCCCGACCCACAAAAAGTTACTGTACGAAGCTTGGGAGGAAGAAGGGATAGGACGGCTAGCCAAAGACAGCAAAGAGGGCTGTTAGTAGTTTCATAACTATTCACTAGAGGGATTAGGTGGGCAGCAAGGAAACGATGAGGACCCTAGTCATATTTTTAAGATTGTCTCAAAAGATGGTCTGAAGACTGATGTTACATAGTAATGGACCAATAGTGACTATGGTGGTTATATAAGGCAGAAATGCACAGCTGTCCTATATGGGCACAAATAGTCTGGTGGGGAGGTATTGCCAAAGAAAAATTATGAGTGATCAAGGAACAAGCTGAAAGGTACATGGAGGTGGAAAACTTAGTCGTACTTATCTGAAGTGCTACAGTACCCAAGAACAGTAGAACTTGGAATGATGGAACAGATCAGCACAGCTGCTGGCTGACAAAGCTGAGGGAGCAGATGCATAGCAGAATAGTAGTGTCAGGAGAGGCATGGCACAGGGAAGAGCTGAATGGTAAGGAAGGGCTCCACCTTAGCTCAGCAAGGACAGCAGTGCTAAAAGCAGTGTTAGAAACATACGTCAGGATGACAGTGGTTTTAAACTGATGTAGAAGGATGACGACATAAGGAGGGCAGTAGAAGAAAGGCAGAAGAGAAATGCTGGAACAAGTGAAGGTCATACCTGTCAACTGTCCAGATTTTTTCAGAATTTCTGGATTTTTTGCCTCATATTTTTGGTCAATGTTTCATAAAATTGTGGTTTTCTGTTGAATCATTGGCAAATTATTAAAGATTGAAGTCAGAAAATAATGACAGCCGTTTGAGTTTCAGACTTCATACCCTTCAGAAAATTCATGCTAATGCAAAACTGGTTATTCTATCAATTCTGTCTAAGAATTTCAGGCACTGGCAAAATCTGAAGGAATAATGATAATAGGAATAAACAAAATGTGAGCAAATGAAAAGGGAACTGATGTGGTTATTCCAGGTTAAAAGGCATTTATTTGTTTTTATTTTATTCATTTAAGTTAATTAAGAAAATGAAGAATACATGGGGGAGAGGGTTTATACTACATGGGTGCCAGAATGATAAATTGTGTTTCATATAAAGGGAAGAAGAAGACCCTTTATAGAAGAGAAAGAGTTTGGATGTGGGCTGTAAATGTAAGAGGGTAGACAAACATAATAGAAGGCAGTAGGGAGACATAGTAGATAGTCAGTACTTAGTCACCAGTGGATGCATCAGTAAATGATGATTATTAGGTAAAATAAAGCATAGGAGCATGGCAAGGGATCAAAAGTATTATAATGGGAGATCATAATCTTCCAGAAACTTTCTGGAGTATACTAATTTTAAGGGAAGGGATAAGGTGTGATGCCTTGAAAATTTTGGTCTGGGACTGATTAATACAGATAGTGCAGAAAGCTATTAGGAAGGATGAAGAAGTGGTGAAATAAAAGGGGTAGAGGTGAAGGTAGTGCTGGCTAAAATGGGTTCCTATTCCATGATCGAATGCTAGAAATAACGAATGCTCATTTGTCGAATCCAAATGCACGAAACCACAGAATATTGAAAGAACGGCTCAGCAAATTTTTTCCCAGGGAAAGAATTTGCTGGGCTGTTCTATGGACTTTACTGTTTTCTTCACTGTGGTGCGATCTCAGAGTTGGTATATTTAAGTTGGGGTGGGGGTGAATCCCCCTACTTTATGTTGCCTGTAAATTTGTTTTTATTTTTTTGATCAACAAATTTTTTCCCTGGGAAAAATTCTCTGATCTGTTCCTTCGAAAATGTGGGGTTTTGTGCATTTGGGTTCAATAATATATCATTTGCTATTTCTAGCTTTCAATTATATAATATGAACCCGGCTAAAATAGTCATGCAATGGTATATTTTTTTCTGATCCAGTTAAGAATATGGGACTATAGGTTAGAAGATTGCAGGAGACTGAGAAAATTAACAGTAAGGGTCCTGACTGTCAAGAAATCAACAGCTCTGATAAATAGGATGTTGGGGAAACAATTTGGGGATAAAGAGAGGCCATGAAAAAGGTGCAGAGTGTCATCCACAAAGCCAAATGATGAAAGAAGAGGCAGATTTGACTTAGTAAAGATATTTAGTGAAAAAAATGAAGACAATGAGAAATAAAGGAAAGGTGGTGCAGACGGTGTACAGTCTGATGTCACAAAAATAATCACAGAAAGATGTTAAATATCTGAGATACAAAATTTTACACAAGAGTTGGGGTCTTGATGTCTAAGGATGTTAGGATTTATGAAGATATTTCTTCAAAAAGAGCATGGTAGGTAAAGCAGGACTGGAGACTCCTTCAAAAAGGCCTGTGATGTTTCACGTATGTTTGCTTGGATGCATGTGTAGCACTACATGACAAGAATCTATTTAACTTGAAGTAGACATAACAAAACAAAGCACATCACACAGAGAGAATTAACCAGTGCATGCTGTGTAATCTACAGTTAGAACGCCTGCTAAATGGTAAAGTGGCATTGTGTCTTCTCATGATACCAATCACCTGGCTTCAGTTATCTTCACTATTGCTTTATGGGAAGGATTGTGCTGCAATCACTGCGTGGTTTACCTTGGGGAAGTTGAGCTGGAGCCACATATAAATGTGAATTTAATAATGTGCCAAGATATGTCCTGATAAAGGCACCATATATCTAACAAGCAGGGAACATTTATTACATAACTGTGGTCTGGTAGTTTAGTGCAAAGGATTATGGCAGTGAGCTAATAACTAACTTCATCCTATAATGAAGTGCTTGATTCCCTGTGCCTGTATTTGCTACCAAACAATGACCCACATCAAGCGTAGAAACAGATTTATGTCTGGAGCTTACATGGTTGCCAAATGAATAAATACTTTAAAATAAATAATTAAGAAAAGCTCAGTGTCACCGTCAATGGAAGAGGTCTGAATTCCTGTCATCCAACCATTACCCTCCCTGCCACTGAAAGACAGTGAATTATGAAAAAATACATGATAAGCACTGTCATGGGGCAAGAAGGGGTCAGCAGTCATACATATACCAAGATAAACAGACAAAAACTGGCAAAAAGAGTTATATACAGACCCAGATTGTAGAGATATAATTCTGCAGAGTTGAATTTCTGAAGTGTATAATACAATATATGCATGCAATGCTTACAAGGTTATGTTCAGTTAAAATCTATGTCTGCAAGCACAAAACAGACTGTTTTTTTCTCCTTATTAAATTATGCCAAATGATAATAAAATTATTAGCACATTTCATCTCTGGCAGGAGTATCATACTCACTGGGCAAAAATGAGACGGGTGTTCATTTAAGATGCTGTACAGAGGTTTGTATTGTTTTATTAGTAAACATGATTAAGTCACTTAACCATATTTCCTATTCCAAAAATATATATACTGTATGTGGAACTCTAATAGCAGCCTGAAATAAGTGGCATCTTCCTAATGTCTAAGAGACAAGATAACAATTTTGCACATTGATGTCCTTATCCAAAAGGCATTCACCATCACCAGTAGCTGGTACCATGAGAGAGGAAATGGTGAAAGCTGGACAGTCAGAATGACAACTGAATAAAAGCGTGCATTATTGCAGGTAGCTAATGGCTAAGTAGAATTACAAAAAGGATATATTCCATTCCCGGTGATGTTGCTAGGTTTAAAAAAATCTAAATAAAGAGGAGGAGAAAGAAATATTCTAAAATATTGTCTACTTTCTATTTTTACTGTCATGGTGAGTGGTAATATGCTTCCAGACTCATCCTTAACTTAAGTCTACATGTAATTTGGTGGCACAACATGTAACCTCCCTTACTCTTACTAGAAAAAATGCTCAACAATGCTTTTCTTTATTTATTAGTTTATGTATTTATATTTTGTTTGTTTTTATGGTAGCATTGTTGATACTTCTAACCTCCAGCTCAGATGACCTACTGCTTGGTGCAATGCTGAGAGAAGTACAATTGTATAAAATCTTACTCTAACAGTAGATGTCCTTCTTTTCACTGCTGCAGTATTCATAAGCACTGGGATCAACTGCCAAGGATAGCTAACATCTTCCCAGTATATACAAACCTTAAAATCTTAGGAGCATTGTACATCAGACGTATGCCCTGACACAAGCATAAGGCATAAAGGCATAGCAGGCCTTAGGCATAGGCCAACTAGACGGCCACCTAGGGCACCGCTGTAGCAGGGGCTCTTTTCCAGTATTTATTTGGTGTAGGTAGACCAGGATGGGGGCACCTGAGTGGTGTGGGGGGCATGCCATGGAGCCCTTTTGCCTAGGGCACCAGCTGACCTAAGGCCACTGCTGCATAAAGGTGAAGTACAAATGCTCCCAACCCAGAACTGAAGTGCCCCAGGAGAAAATCTACATCTAGAAAAAGGAAGGAAGAGAAGGAGAAGAACCTGCTGGCCATAAAGAAAATACCACCTGTGGAAAAGAGAAAAAATAACAGGGGGTAGGAGGGAGGGAGTAAATACTGCAACATTAAAAAGCAGGAGATCTACCATACTATGTCATTCCACATCACTTTTGTAGTATTCGTCATCTCTGCTAGAGTACAAAAGTTACTGAGAGGGTAGGAAGGAGGAAGGTATGGGGGACCCTCCACAAACCCATGTAGGATAGCCTTGAAAAAATCTACCCTGGCTCTGTAAATGACATTTAATTTGTAATGTTTAGTGAATGTGTGAACTGAAGACCAAGTAGCTGCTTCAGAGATGGAGATGGAGATGGTGTCCAAACTGTTGAAGAAATCCCCCAAGGAAGCTACTGCCCTAGTAGAATGAGTCTTAAAAGAAGCAAACAACTGTTTGCCACAAAAAAAATAACAAAAAGAAATAGCCTTGGAAATCTGGAGGAGATGGTTTGTTTAGAAACTGCCAAACTGAATGTCCTGGTATGAAAAGAAACAAAAAGCTGATCAGATTGTCCAAATAATATCTGAGCTGTATATGCAAGTCCAAGGTATGATGAATCTTCTCATTAGCAGACTGGAGAAGGGAAAAAAGAAAGACACTGAATAGACTGATTAAGAGACAACTCATTAACCACCTTAGGCATAAAAGAAGGTTTCATACACAGAAACACCCTATCTCTATGAAAAAACAAAGAAAGGAGGAACTGCCATCAAGACCCAGAGTTCAGATACCCTTCTAGCAGAGTTTAAAGCAACCAATAAAACAGTCTCCCAGGTGAAATGTTGCAAAGAAGATGATCTCAAAAGGAGACTGAGTCAGTTTTCAAGGACAAAATTAAGATACCAAAAAAGGAGAAATTGGCTTTCTTGGGGGTCTGATATGAGGGACCCTTTTGGAAACTGCCTGACCTCAAATCTAGAGGCCAAAGGAGAAGTAGCAGACAGACAGAAATGACTGACAAGTCAGCTTTCACTGAATAATAGGTCAAATTAGTATGTAGCAGTTCACACAAGTAGGAAAGAACCAAGGGGACCACCACTGAAAAGGGATCTAGACACCAAAAAGAAAATCTATTACACTTGGACACAAATGATTTTCTGGTATTGGGTTTCCTGACCTCCTGCAGGACCCTAAGCATGTCATCAGAAAATTGGTGTCAGAAAGGAATCAAGGTCCTGTCTCCCAAAGTGTCAGTTGAAGAGTGGACAAGGGTGGAGGGGAGATCCATTTTCCTGTGTGAGAAGGTCCATGCTGTGAGGTAACTTGTGATGATTGACCCTGGCCAGATGGAATAAGAGGAGGAACCAGTGCTGTCTGGGCCAAAACGGAGTCACCAATAAGATTTTTGGAGTGTCCTTCTTGATCTTGTGAAGGATCTTTGGAAGAAGATGGAGGGGAGGAAAGGCATAAAGGAACATTCCCTTCCAAGAGAAAGACATGGTGTTCACTTCCCAAATAAAGGGATTTGGGACTGTAGAATGGAAATTAAGCAGTTCTCTGTTCAGAGGGAGGCAAAGAGAGTCACTTGAGGGATACTCCACTGATGAACTATGTTCAGAAACACATGTATGTGAAGCATCCATCTGTGAGGCAGTGTCCTGGACCTGCTGAGAGAATCTGATGGCATGTAGACTGCCAGTGGGGGTCACCTGCAGATTGATAGCTATTTCCCAGGCTTGAAGGCCTAATCTGCAAAGAAGGTAAGACCTTGTTCCTCCTGCTTGTTGATGTGTCACATGACTGTGGTGTTGTCTGTAAAAACCTTCAAGGACTTGGTACCCAAAGCGAGTGGAAAGGTTGAAGAGCCAAAATGAGAACCCTCAATTCCTTGATGTTGATGTGATCTGCTCTCTGTTGAAGAGACGAAAGGCCCAGAACCTTAAGGGTGCCTGAAGTGGCTCCCCACCCCAGCTCTGGGGCATCCATAAACAGGCCCAGGGATGGCTGAGGAGGTTAAAAGGAAACACCCAGGTTTAGAGATATCTGTTGAATCCACCATAGAAGTTCCAGTTTGAGAAAAGGAACAGAGAAACCAGATAGTCTAGTGGGTGGCAGTGCTGAAGCTACACTGACCTGAGATAGCATTGAAACTGTCTCATATGAAGCCTGGCCCAGGGAAGCATGGGGATGGTAGAAGGCATGAACCCCAGTGCTCTTAGAAACTCCCTGGCCAGATGACAGGGCAGGGGAAACAGGGAAAGAAAATTATTCATGAGAGAGAAAGAACCTTGGTGGCAGTAAGACAGGTTAGCAATGGAAACATTTAGATCCTGCAGCCTAAAAAAAGATATGATCCTGAGAAGGAGTCAGCGCTGACTTCTGAAAGTTGGTAATGGACTCCAGGCTGTGCTATAGAAGCTAGGTAAAATGAAGATCCTGCCCTAGTTTGGTTTGGAAAGGGGCCTGAAGCAAGAGGTCATCTAGACAGGGAAATATCTGATTGCCCCAACCCTACAGAAAGGAGACCACTGGAGCTAGGCATTTGGTGAATACCCTTGGGGCCACTGAAAGCCCAAAAGGCAAAGCACAGAACTGAAAATGAGATGAAGAAACACAGAAACGCAAACATTTCTTGAATAGAGGATGAATAGGAATATGAATGTAGGTATCCTTTAGGTCCAGGGAAAATAAAAAGGCAACAGTGGAAATAGAGTCTCAAGAGAAAGCATCTGGAAGAATGGAACTATAATAAAAGTGTTCAGAAAGGAAAGATCCAGGAAAGATGTCCAAGACCCCTCTTTCTTGGGGAGCAGAAACATTCTGGAATAAAACCTTAGACCCCTCTCGGTCTGAAGAACTGGTATATCAGACATTGCAATACCCCTGGAAAATGAGAAAGTTGTTCTGCACGAGTTTGAAGAATGCCAGAGAAGGAGTGAATGGTTTTCCAGGCCACAAAACAACCCTGCCTGATAATGGAGAGAACCCAAGAGTCTGTGGTAATTCTTTTGCCAAACCAGAAGAGACAGAAAGCTTGGTGGACAAAGGAACCTGGTCAAGAGGAAGGGAGGGCAGAAAGTCAGATGGCTGTAAACTTGTCAGGAAAGAACTGCTTTTGGGGGTTAGGAATTTGAGTAAGCTTATCAGAATATGCACACCTATGAGCCTTCATACCCTTGGACGACTGTCTGGGCAGTCTGTGCAAAAAGGCAGTCTTACTAGGATAGTTCCTGTAAATCTTGGGAATGGGAGAAACAAAGTTGTGCTTCAAATCTTTCATTACCTTACCCTGATCCTTCAAGGTTTAAAGAGCTCTGCTGCAGCAGTACCAAATAAGTTTTGGTTATCCACAGAAGCATCCAGGAGTTTTGCTTTAATATCATTTGGCAAGGCTTGAAGGCAAAGCCAGGAATAGTACATCATCATAGAGCCATGGACAGCAGCCTAGAGGAGGCATCTGCTGCATTACAACTGCATTTTATAAAGTGACGGACAACTTGGGAAGTGGAACCTAGTAAGGAAAGAACGGAGGTCCTATTCTCAGAGTCAGGTGTGTCAGATACAATCTTCCTGATCTGGCAAAGAAGAGACAAAATGTATTTTGTATTATGGATCTGGTAATTTATAGCCATAAAAGGCTAAGGTAGCAGAAGTGTACACTTTCTTACCAATCTTCTCCATAGTTCTACTGTGCTTGTCTGAGGGAAGGAGCTTAGAAAAGGGCAACAACCTAGAAAGCTTATCAGTAGACACAGAAATCACTACTGGATCAGATGAAGAGCATTTTTACAAGAACTTACAGGCATCTGGTACATTATAGAACCTGTCAGACTACTTAGGGTATAAACACCTGACAGATGGAACACTGAATGTAGTCATGAGATACACCTAAGCAAAACAGACATCCATCTTGGCAGTCCTAATGGGGAATTAAACTCCTTCACTTGCATTTATCTTTCTTTTATGACATGTAACCCACTGAAAAATATAAGAAAGAGAAAAATAAATTCAAACAGGGTACTTATCTTAAAGATGTAGGCTTGGCACAATCAGCCAAGTGAAAACTGTTCAGACCAGCACACAATAGTGGCATTTGAACTGGCGGCAACAAAGTTCTGGGTTAGGAGCATTCATATATCACCTTTAAGCCCTAAACTTGCATGGTGAGCATACATTTGATGTATGATGCTCCTAGGTAATTAAGGCTTTGGTATACTGGCCGGATATTGGGCTAACCTTCGCAGGAGATCTCAGAGGTGATGAAGAGTGATATGGAAGGACATTTATGGTTAACTCATGCCAAACTACATCTTTAAATTCTTGGAAATGTATTTAAAATATTAAATCAAACAGTACAAGGAATTACAGCCAAAAATTATAACAAAGTTACATACATACATACATACAAATATTTCAAGCATGGGCATAAATGCCTTTCTAGCTTGCCAATATGCCAAAGCACTTGTTCCCATAATAAGGGTCCAGACTGTTCTTAAAAATATCTGAACTAGTGCTTGCTTTAATATAATTTGGTAGTCTGTTCCATGCATCAGCTACTCTGTCAGAGAACCAGTTTAGTACACTTCTCATTCCTATAGAATCTTCTACACAGGTTGTCTGATGATTCTCTAGTACTTTTTGATAACCCCAAACATTCCCAGAAGTAACTGCCCCTAAATGCCCTATATACCTGAATAAGATCTCCTCTTAGATATCCATAAGAGACACTGTACAAGTTCAGATATTTTAGTCTTTCATAATAACTTAGATTTTCATATCCATGGATGCCCTTGGTATTTCTGCTGTACTCTTTCCAGTTTATTCATGCTTGTCTTCTTATAGGGTTTCCATATTGTTATTCCATACTCAAGTTTGGGTCTAATATAACTAGCAAATAATGACTTCATTATTTTTAATTTCCTGGACTTTATAAATCTTTTTATACAACCTATAGCTCTATAACTATCACTAACCAATTGGTTGATATGATTAGAAAAATCTACCCATATACCCAGGTCCTTAAATGAATCTACAGTTTCAATTACTGTGTACTGTATTAAATAATCTCTTCCTAGATCTCTCCAAAGCCTTCAATACTGTCTCTCATCCTCTACTATTATCCAAACTCGCAAATCTCCACATATCCCCCTCCATACTTGCCTGGTTTAATAGTTACCTATCTGGCAGGGAACCATCTGTCAAATGGCTCTCATCCTTCTCACCTGTCCTTCCCATCTCCACTGGTGTTCCCTAAGGCTCCATCTTGGGACCCCTTTTGTTTAACATATTCACCAATGATCTTTACACCTCATGCAAAGAATCCTCCTTTAGTCAGTATGCTGACGACTCCACACTTATATCCATCTCAAATAACATTCCTGAACTACACTCCCTGACCCAACAGGCCCTACTATCCACTGACCAGTGGCTCTCTCACAACCTATTGATAAATCCCAAAAAGACTAAACTCCTACTTTTCCTTCCCCATTCTCTTTCTCATCACAAAACCTCCTTTTTTATTACATCTTCTAACAATACAAACATCCAACCTGACACCCACACAAAACTCCTAGCGGTCATTATTGATGACAAACTCAAGTTCAACCTACACATACTCCAATGTATAAAAAAAAACAAACCAGAAACTAGGTCTGCTATATCAGAACAAAAAATTCCTAACCCGTGAATCTAGACTTACCCTGGGCCAGGCACTCCTCCTCCCTCTTATACGCCGCCCCAGTTCTTACCAATATCCAGGCCTCCACTCTAAACAAACTGCAACAGACTTACCATAAAATAGCCAGATTCATTACTAACTCCCCATACAACTCACACCACTGCATTTCTTTAAACTCTCTTCAATGGCTTGAACTTCCCCAGTTTCTGCTATCTTATCAATTTCATTTGCTACACTCTATTCTTTATAAACCCTCCTTCTGTCCATCTCTATCTTCCTTATTCTCCATCTACATCCCATCCAGGACCCTCTGTACTTCTAACCAACAATTACTTGATATCTACCACCCAAAAAGGTCAATAGGCAAACTACTCTACAAACACTCCCTTGCCCATGCTTGGAACAAACTTCCCCTTGACTTACGTTCAATCTCCCACACTTCACACTTTAAAAATGAACTAAAAGCTTATTTTCTCAATTCCAGAACCTGCCCTTGCCATGACCCTACCTAGTCTTCCTTCCCTTTATGTACCCTCAAAAGGACCATACTTAGTACCTCATTATACCTCTCTCTCCAATGTGTCTACTATGCATTTGCGCAATTTTATACAAACAAAAAATGTTTATTGTTGACCTATTGAACTATATCAATGTAAAATTGTTACTTAGCTTCTTTTTAATGCAACTTTAATTTTATGCATGTAACCCAACATATATGTGAATCGTTTTGCTATAACTGCTATTATATCAATATTGTTTAAAATTGTACTTGTTTTAAAATGTATTACTGGAGCTTTTCTCCTCGGGTCTCCACTGAAAATGGGTCATAAGCCCAGTTGGACAAACCCGGTTAACAAATGTCAATAAATAAATAAATATATATTCACCTTTCAGTTTATGTCTCCCAAATCTCATATGCTTAGTTTTTTATGTATTTATCATCATATTATTCTCCTGTGTCCAAATGGTCAATTTAGTCAAGTTATTTTGCAGGAATGTCTTATCTGTAACACTTGTAATCAGTTTACTCAATTTCAGATCATCTGTATATAGACTGTAGAGCACCTCAGATGAAAATGTTAGGTCTGAAAGATACAATCTAAACAAGTAAGGGCCTAGCATAGAGTGCTGTGGGACACCCTGACTGTAACCAAGGATTTCACCTGTCCAGTTAGCCAATAATAATAATAATAATAATAATAATAATAATAATAATAAAATAATTTCAGTAAGAGGTGAATAGACAATGTAAGTTAATGTCCCAAAACATTGAACTCTCATTTCTCAAATTTTGAACTGAAACTGGTCTGCCTAGTTACCAGCAAAGTCTGTCATGGCAGTCAGTGAAAACCTACTTAAGACAGGGAGGATGTGCAGATATTCCACATATAAGGAACTCTAGCCAATAATGGAACTGGAATACCGAGTACTATGTGTGGCAGCAATCCTAACTGCTATACAACTGTGCCACCTTTGAAAAGGCCAAATCATTCTCAGGTATATCAATAATGTTTGGACCTGCCACTAAAGTATCTGTGTTCTCAGAACACCATATATGAAAAATCAACTTCATGAAATGCAGATGCTGTGTAATGTACATATGTACTGTACCATAAAACAGACCCAGCTATGTCCAGCTAATATCATTCTTTTCATTTAACATAAATAACTTTGTATGTAGGAAACAGCACAGAACATTCTCTCTCCATTTAAAAATTAAACACATCATGTGCACAAATGTGGCTATCTAAGCACCTACTACTCCTGGTAAAAATAACTAAGTAACATGCAACTGATGTATGGTATTTGTTAAAAAAACATAAAGTATCCCATTTTAACCAAAAGTGATTTGATGCTGTAATTTCCCTAAGAAACTATAGGTTCTCCACTTGATTAGCCTCCTAAACCATGTACTAATAGGCATACCAATTCACTTTTCCAGTATCTCATCTACCAAATCCATCTGTGCTGCTAGAACTATCTGACAATCTCTTAAATGACTCATCATCTGCTATGCGTCCGCCTTATTCGACACAAGCTCTCCCACTGCCATTATAAAGAGTAATAAAAGCACCATTATAAACGGTAATAAAAGCACCAGCTCACATCTCTGTGCTTCCATTTCTGCTAAGGTCACCTTGTCTACCTTCTAACTCATATGTCTGTTATTCATGTGACTACCATGCTACAGACTTCAGAAAACAAAGAATTCCTTCTAAAATAATGCAAGTTCATTCTACCCCTGAGATACAATGTATAAACATTGCTTTCCTTCTGAAATAATCCAGGTTCATTCTAACCTCTGTGAAAGAATGCATAAATATTGCATTCCTTCTGAAAGAATCCCAGCTCATTCTGCCACTGCAATAGAATCTAGAAACACTGTACTTCTTCTGAAAGAATCCTCGCAGCAACACAGTTACCTTGTGTCTTAGTGCAAGATCTCTATCTTCCAACCCCCGTTTCTAGGCTTTATTCTGACCTCTGGTCACTTTCTGTATGGAGTTTACATGTTTTTCCTGTTTTGCATGGGGTCTTACCAGTTTAAGTTATTACAAGTTCCACTGAGCTGTAACTTAAAAAAAAGAACAACACATACACAGTGAAGCTCCTGAATGCAGAGCTGTGATGTGCAGGATGGCAGATCCATTAGTGCTTCTTTCTCAGCTTGCTTATCAATTGGTAAATAAAAGTATTAACTAATGCTGGGTACTTAGTGGATCTTGCATGGGGAAGATGGACATGCCAGTTCTGGAGATGGAGTGCAGATAAAGAGCCATCTAATACCTCAACACCTCAAAGCAGGGATTGTGACACAAAAGATGTCTCTAGAGCAGGAATTTGACCTCCAAGCCTTGTAAGTGGTAAGTATTGTCACAAGTGGAATGGAGCGTGCATTCATAAGGAGAGGCTACAGTGCTTAAGACAGTGATGCTATGCCCTTAAATTCAGGGGAAGAGTTAGAGACTACATCATGCCACCACTTTGGATACACAGTATGGGGGGGATGAAATGGATACTAGTTCAGTTGGAGGAGACTTAACGGTCAGCAAGCAACAAAACTAAAATCACATAGAAAAAAATCCATTCAAAATAAATAAATAGAATGGGTAATACAGGTCTATTAGAATACTTTCATTAAGTTGCATACATTCTGCACCAAGTACTCCATATTAGGAAGTTTATCTCCCTCATTCCACAACCAATCGATCTTGTATGAATTCTGGCAGTAGGAAGAAAACACCAAATTGATCCAGAAAACAGATATAAAAGCTACTGCTGAAAAAAAGTCAACCCAGACAATGCAAAAAATCTTGCTTAGATGTCTGTATACATGGACAGTTTTTACCATTTCCTTCCATCTTTAGACAGTGACTCACAAGTGTCTCATGAACATGTCTGAGCAGCAACCAAAATGCAACCACATCCCCACAGTAAGTATACTGGACTAATCCCAGAAAACATAGAAATCTGCATGTAGATCAACCTGCTATGTGGCATGCACATATTCCTGGTGCTGGAGTGCAGTCAAAAAACAGACAAACGAAGACCACCTGTACTTTTCTGGCACATTTTATTATTTTATAGTTTCTGACACATGATCACATTTTATTACTACCTTACAGCTTGACTTCTATGGATGGTCTGAGCAGCCACACAGCTGAACTGCAGATGTGCAGTATACCATCATACAGCTCACTCTCATGTTAATACTTTTCAGCTTAAGAGATAGACAAATGTCTCTAAATGCAAAATAATGGCTCTGGTAACTGAGGTACTTCAAACCTATCAACTGAAATTACAATCTGTTACGAAATATTTAACTCACTCATCATATTTGAAAAACTCTCACCACTGCTATCAATAACTTCTGTACTTGGACTTACCACCTGTGGCATTTTAATGTCCACAGTCAATCTGGTTTTATTTATTTATTGATTTATTGAGATCTGATTACAAGAAAAGTCTGACTGTGTAGAAGCCCATTTTCAGCGGAGGCCCAGTCAGAAAAGCTCCAAATTATTGCAAAACATTGTAAGAACAATAATTTTACAATCTTCAAAAACAAAACAAAAACATCTGTAGTTTAATTAATTCTAACATGTTTGACATAATATAAAACATTGGTTAAGAATCACTACAAGGTATATGACAACCATTTAATACTTAGAGAAATGTTAAGACAGTTTGTACAGAAACTAAAAGTAAGTTACTCTAATGCAAATAGGAACTGCAATATGAAATGAGGGAAAGATAGGTTTCTGGTATATTTAGAGAGAGAAGTCAGGGAAGAGAATTAGATAGCAGTAAGGAAGTAAGTGAAGAAGGGAGAGTAAGGAAGTCAAATCAATGAGAATGTTCACAGTTAGGGATGTAGTTTATCTTGGTTTTCAGCAAGAACACAGTCAGATTTTAGCTAGGAAGTCTTTCAGTCTGCTTTTAAAAGATGGGAGGGAGGGTATAGACCTGAAGGATACAGGTAAGGAGTTTCGGGCCTTAACAACTTGTACAAGTACAGACAATGCCCAGCAGGTTTGCTAGGTTTGTAGAAAGACAGGAGTTTTTGGTCACTGCATCACAATGGCTCACTGGGAAGAGAGCTGTGTAGAATGTTTTTAGTGCTGGACAGGCAGATGGAGGCTGGATCATTTTATAGGTGGTAAGAAGGTGTGTATATGTTAGTTGATGTGGCAGTTCTAACCAATTTAGGCTTTTCAGTGCTATAAATTGGTAGGTTCTAAAAGGGGTATGTGCTGCAAATTTAGCAACTTAGTTATAGCATTGTTAAAGTTTTAATTTTTCTGAAGCCTGGAGGTTAGGAAGGATGGGAGCACCATAAAGAAGGGTGGGGAGGAGATACATAGCAGCAGGTGTAGTTTTAGTTGTGTCAGTGAGAAGGTTTTGGCCTGCATATTACTGTATCACTGCAAAATGACTTACCCTTTGAATCATCAAACACTTAGCCTACTCCTAATGCAATTTTCTCTGTCTTTGTTTCCATTACCACACATTGATATATCTACATCATATTTAAATCTATAGACCATAGCTCATTATTCCTGGTTAAATATCATGTCCTTAACATTCAAATAGGTACCATAATATTACCCCATTTTCACTTGAAAACAAGGCCATTACAAAGCCATTTCACAACTTCCCTGCTACAGTGTATAATCCTTCAGTATTTTTATTCCTGGACTCACCAGCTTCACCTCAGTACTGCCTTAGAAACTACCTATTAAACTATGACTACATAATGCAAACAGACTTTTCTAACCCTTTCCAGGACAAAACAGCAGGGACACAAAAAATAAACAACTGTTGAAAACATTCCACCCATACATGCGCACATATATATTATATAATTTCATCAAATTTTTGGAAACTCATAATCTATGGTCAAGACCATATGATTGAGTTTCCAAAAACTCAAAAGTAAAAAAAAAATAAATAAATAATCTACATTTTTTGCAGAGGGGAAGCAAATTATATATACCAGAAAGCACTACAGTAAGGAAAAGGGTAAATTCCCTGATCTTCACTGTAGCATGATCTACACAGAACTGCTTCAATGGGGAAGTTACCCTTTTCTTCACTTTAGTGTGATCTTTCATACTTTTTTAACTTCGAGTTTTTGGGAATTTAATGATATGGTTCGGATGATATGAACTTTGAGTTTCCAAAAAATTGATGGTATACTATAAATGTGTGTGTGTGTGTGTGTGTGTGTGTGTGTGTGTGTGTGTGTGTGTGTATATATATATATATATATATATATATATATATATATATAAAATTTCATATATGTGTATGTATATATATATATATATATATATATATATATATATATATATATATATATATATCGGTCTACTTCAAATTAACGAAAACCCACTTACATGAAAACAAAATTGCCAAGATGAGATGTCCAAAACCTGATTTTAATGAACAACCGTATTATCAAAACTTTTCTCAGGGTAAGTATCCAGCTGACCAACATTTCAAGAAGAAACACACTGCACTATCTCCAACCCACCAAGGTGAGGGGCTATGCCCACCCCCAACTAAATATACCAGCTATGAGATCGCACTACAGTGGGGAAAATAGCAAATTTCCCCATGTTGGTCAACTACATACTTACCCTGAGAAAAGTTTTGGCAATACGGTTGTTCGTTAAAATCAGGTTTCGGACACCTTTTCTTGGCGATTTCATTTTTGGGTAAGTGAGTTGTCATTAATTTGAAATAGACCTATATGTGGAATGTTTTCAACAATTGTGTAGTTTTTGTGTCCCTAGTGTTGTACACTGGGTTGTACCCTGGAAGGGTTAGATAAGTCTGCAGTTTGTAGTATTTTTTTGTATTATTTGTGTGAATCGAAATACAAAAGACTGCACCTAGTCAGCTGTTCTCTCTTGACCAAAAAGTATCTTGAAATAAACCAGTTTCCCAATGATGTAATTTTTTCTACTATTAACCTATTATACATAATTTAGAAAAGTGTTCTCACTGTTGCCGAATACCATTCGCATTTAGAGAAAGAAATAATACCGTTCCCATTCACACACAATAATGGAAGCATATGATCTGTTTTTCGCCATTTTCTCATTCCCTTTTTTTCCCCTTCTACCAAGTCTAGCTTCCTTACCTCACTGTGCCATTATGATGTCACAATTCCTGGCTCGCATAACTTCAAACTCCTCTGCCCCCAAAGGTCTTATCTGATCTGTATCAGACCGTTTTCTCTCCAGTTTCTGAAAGTTCCTCAGCCCTGCTCTTCACCCACTTTACTATTATCTAGTCAGTTCCATACTTTGAAGTACAACAATTGGCCTATCACTCCCTACAGTCCCTCCACCAGTCTCCCACCCTATCAGATGTCTGATATGAATAACCAGTATATACATGTCCATGTTTATCACAGAATGCCAAAGAGAAAAATGAAGATTCAGACTTTCTGGGAAAAAAAGGGAGCCAGGGTGAGAGTGGTTTATAAGTTCTCTTGAATAGTCATTCATACTTGTTGGACTGTCCTTGATTTTGGGAGGTAAAAGACTTCTTTTTGGAACCCCCTTGCCATTTCTTCTTAGACATCTGTTTATCTGTATTTTGCTGAGAGTATATATTCTGCTGTTTTTTTTTTTTTTTTTGCCAAAATTGGATGAGGGGATAGAAAATCTCTTGAAAATTTGGAAAAAGGGAGCTAAAAATGTCAGAGATTCCCGAGATCACCTTATAACGTTCATCACATTTTTTGATCACCTCTGTAGCAGAGGGGCCAAACACTACATATCTGTCCAAGTAAGAATTGAAAATCTAATTTTTTAACATAATTTGGGAGGTTCTGAAAATGCAGTCATGCAAACCTCCTCAAAACAGTGTCAGTGGCCATAGCCCTGGAAAAAGTATCAACAGAGTATACACACAGTATAAGGCATGAGTAAAATGACCTGTGCAATAGAAGGCAATTAACTTATTTAAAGCAGATGATTTCCTCACAAGAAGAAACTGCAGATAAAGTTTTCCTCATAATTTCATAATTTGTTAAAACATACTTTAAGATATGAGCCTGACAATTCAAAATTCTGAAAATCAAAGTTGCAGAAGTATATACTTTTTCCATACCTATCAATAATTTCCCATCCTTTTTTAAAACTCCTTTAGTAAATTATCACTTACAACATGGACAAACATGCATTTATACTAGGGCAGATCATGGTACCAGACTGCTGGGCTGCAGCTCCCCCAGCTTTCTCATAAAAAAAGATAAAAAAAGAGTTTAATTACTATGTTTTACATGATAGTAGTAGTTCAAACTGCAATCTAGTGTGTAAAGCCGAAGATGTGATGCAACCTGAAACTTGGAACAGCACACGTGTGCTTGAGTTCCAATTTAAAAATAAAAAAAGCTTATCTTTTGTCACCAGACTATTTTTAAAACAGTCCTGATTGGGAAGACTGCAGGCCTCCATGAAGATGCCTAGACGTCATTGCAGTTTTAACTGCAGGAAATACGAATCCACTGGAACTGTTAAGTCAAAAGCCTGTCACATAATATGAGTACATAATGCGGCTGCTGTTTAGTCCTTTTACTCTCGCGTTCCCTTTCTGTGCTTTAACTGGATATAGTTAAGTTGGGAGGGAGAGAGCGAGAGATGGAGAACTGTTAGGAAAAAAAAAGTGGAAATTGTTTAATCATCGATTGGTGACTCGGACCTAAATTTAAAGGTGAAAGAAGCCAAGGTAGGCTATTTGTAAATTAACCCCCACTAGAAAAGATTAATTAATTAAGTTCTTAGTTTTATTTTATTTTTTCCTGGCAGGGCCAGCCACATACCTTCTCCCTTTTTTCCTTGCGGGGTCAGCCAGATATTTTCTGTATTTTTTTCCTGTCGGTGTCAACCAGATAATTTCTGTATTTTTTTTTCCTGGCAGTGTTGACCAGATACTAGTGGTCTGTGTGGTTTGGGGACTGTTGATGACTTTATTATTTTTTTAATATAATATCTTGGCAGGATTAACTAGATACTAGGGAGGCAATGTGTTTTGGGGACTGTTGATGATTTTCCTTTTTTATTAACATAATACATTGGCAGGGCCAACCAGATACTAGTGATCTGTGTGGTTTGGGGACTGTTGATGACTTTATTATTTTTTTTTAATATAATATCCTGGCACGGTTAACCAGATACTAAGGAGGCAGTGTGCTTTGCAGGCTGCTTGACTGTGGATGTCTTTTTTTCTAATAAAATATCCTGGCTGGTGTCAAACAGATACTAGGTACACAATGTTTTTTGGGGCTACTTGTGGATGAAATGTTTTTCTTTTAATCTAATCTTTTTGCAGGGACAGTCAGGATAGATTAGGCTGGTGTGTGGATGTTTTCTTGTTGAAACTCTAGCCTTGCGTGACTAATGTGTGTATAAGTAAACTGAAGTAAGATCACCTGCAAGCTCTTAACTTTGTGATGCTAAAGAAATACAGTAATGTAACCTTCTCTTTTCATTATTTTAAACCTTGTAGGCTTAAAACAGATATTGTGGGTAGGCAATTTAGCTGAGGGTCTAGGCCTTCTTCTTCTTTCAGCTTTTCGATCAACTGTCCGTTCATGATTGGCAGTATGTGTGAATGAAATGACTGGCCTTACCGTTGTACTTCTGACTTGCTTTGCAAGAGTGATGTGAATCTGAGTGAAGTAAGATTGACCACAAGCTCTGAACTCTTGCTATTGTTTATGTGAAAAAACACGTATATTAAAAACCGTGTTGTCTTTTATACTTTTTTATGTCTTTTAACATCACAAGGTCAAATCAAATACTGTAGGTGGGGTGGGCAATACAGATTGTGGCTATGTGTGAATGAAACAACTGATCTTGTTGTTTGCTGTTGTTGTAATTCTAGCTTTACAAGACTGTAATAGTTGTCTAATCTTTCAGATGAATGTAATCTAATTATCAAATGTATGAGTCATTCTTAATGTATGTTATTTCATATCTATTCATGTATATACTGAACGTCTGCTTAAAAATGTTTAAAATATGTTAGAGCTTTTCTCCTGGCCATATGCTGAAAAGTTTTTTTTTTTACTAAAAACAGTTTGACATGTAAGTTGTGATTAATACTTCTGTCAACTAAATGAAATTAATGCAGGTATGTTAATTTAATCCTGGCAGGGTCAAAGCATATTTTTTTGTTTAGTAATGGGGGGGCTGTTTGTGAATGAAATGAGTTGACCGTCCCTGCTCTTTACCGTGTTAATTCTGGCTTTGCAAGATTAATGTGTATTTTGGTAAAGTCAGCTGTCTTACAAGCCTGTCAGTGTCTCTGAGAACCACTGGCACATTAAGTATCAGAGTGATCTTCAATTGCGAATAATAAATTAAGATAATGCAGTGAGATTTCTAAATCTCCTTATTTTTCAATTGGCATTGTACAAAATGCAGATTACCTGATACAGTACAATGTATGTTAAGACATCATGTGTACTCATAAAGTTTCATGCAGTCAAGACCAAACAATTTTTTACTGTTTAGAGATGTTTAGATTTTGTGCTGTTATAGCATAACCTAAACACCTCATTAGCGCTAAAATGCGATTTAGTCTATCATTTGGTAGACTGTTCAGCATGTGCAATAGTGATTGAGCAGTTATTTTATATAACATGTAAAGCATGATCAGTGTTGATCTGCCCTGCAAAGTTAAACCCACCCCTTTCTAGTTGACTCCACCCCATAGAAGTGTCTCCTGCAGCCCCTCTTTAATTTGAAGTCATTAGCCGCCACTGCATTTATTTAAAAGAAAACAAACCGTGTTAACGTGCTCACAGTTAGACATTGTATATTTTCTTTTATACAGTTATCATCAATTCAACATTGCATAAATTGATCAGTTCCTGGCTTCCCATAAACCTCATTCCTCCTCCAAGACATTGTTCTGCATGTATTGTTCCCACAATTTCCATTTTTCCTATATAATTTGCTCCTACTGTTTTCTAAAGATCTCACTTTCAGATCTTTTATCTCTGTTACAATATTCATGCCTCAAATATAGTTGGTTTAGACTTTAATTTCTTTTTAATAGTAAATATTTTTTGGTAGCTACCAGAATTAAACTTAACAAGGTCTTACTATATGTAGGCAATTCAGATCCTGTAACACAGCTCAAAAAATAATTTAGTTACACCAATTTACTCACATAATACTTCTGACACTTTACTCTGCAGGGAAATTTTAAAGTCTGCCAACTCATTACACTCCTAAAATATATGTATCCAGTTGCCTCTTTCTTCCACATCACACCTACAGCATTTGCCATCTACCTGAGGAAAATGTATGTGGAGTCTGCTTGGGATATAAAAATAACTATGCAAACATGTTCAAGCAAAAATCTTAAATATTCTAGAATTTTTTGCATATTTGGGAGCCATACATATGTCCTCCTGTTGTTTCCTTATGAATTGCTTATCCAATTTCTCTTCTCAATCTTTTTTAACCTCCTATGATTGATTCCTGTGGTTATCATGCAATATTTTATATGTCCTACTAATTATCCCTTTTTAACAGCAACTTTTGTTCTAGATTCAGTTAAAAACTCAACCAGAACAGGTCTTCCACCAAGGATTCTTCAGTCCCTTTTTCCTTGTCTATACTCTGATATCAGTCCCTGATAGGGAAGGAAGTCTCTAGTCTGCAGTCCAAATATATTCTTCACTTCATCCCATTCTATTACTTTCCCTCTCTAGGTATTTGCTCCCAATACACTGACTCCTTTGTCAGTTTTCTCCAGTAAATTCTAGCTCCACTTTGCCCATTCCCAATATCCCTAAATGCAGTCATCCCTATTTACAGAATCTCTTTTCTCATGTTGGCTTAGTTCTTAGAATACTTTCTGCTTCTTTATGAATATAATATTGTTTCTTGCTTTTCAATTTCTCCAAATCATTTGGGTTTATAATACCATGATAGGAATGGGCTCCATTCCTAAGTCAAAGTATAATTAAAGTTCATGAAATTAGTATTGTATCAGTCCTTGATATCAGCCAGAAGTGCTCTTCACAGCACCCTCAATGTGCCCAGTAATGACTCCTTCTGCATTCTGTATGGAGTTACATGTATTGGTAACATATGTGAATACCACTGTAGATTCCTTTTTTATAAGATTCATTGCAGATTCTTTTTTTATAAGACTCATTGCTCCCACTACTTTTGGAACTGTCTGGGTATTTTTCTTCCACATTCTCTGATTTCTGTCTGTAAATCCTGATATTTTATGACTTTGTGTCTCTCTCTATGCAAGACACTGTAATCACTGGGTGTAGCAATTTCAGTGATCAATGCTTCTTTTGTCTTCTTTTCATGGACCACTATATCTGGTTTTCTCACATCTATCTTTTGAACTGTTGGTAATGCGTGATCCCATATGATGCAGACTTCATCATTTTCTATGATGGTTTGTGGCTCATGTTTCCAGTGTTTTTCAGCTACTTCAGTATTATAATGTTTGCACAATCTCAGTGCAACAGTCTTACCACATTATTATGCCTTTCAGTATACAGTCCTTCTGCCATTAGTATATCACAACCAACAAGGTGTGCGACTGTTTCCAATTCTGTTTTGCAAAACCTACATTTGTCTGTTTCTCCCACATCTTCAATGGACTTTGTAAAACAACATGTACATAGCCCACTATCTTCGGCCAGCAATATTAACCTTTCATCTTTTGGATTGAATTTGCCTCTCCTTATCAACATGGGGTTCTTCCAGGAGTTTTCTATATTTGCAACTGTATTTATGCATTTTCCACATTCTTGCCTTCTCATCTGATCCTTCACCTTGTATTCTTTCTTTTGTTTTTTTGGCACATTCAGGTGCTGCCTGATTTTTATCTACTTCTGGTTTGATTTTCATTCCCGCTTGAAACCGATATGCTTCTGCGAGACTAAGAAGGGAAGTCAGCTTAAATTTATTCTCCTCATGTTTCAGAACTTTCACTATATTTGGGATTGTGAGGTCAGTAGATATGTATGCAGTCCCACAACTGCAGAGCTATACATGTAATCAATTTCAAGTAGGCCCATCCCTCCTTTGGAATGGGGAATGTATAATCTTGGTATGCACTGATTTTTCTAGATCATTTGATGAGCATGACGCATCCTTCTTGTTTTCCTGTCTAATCTGTCCAACACATTTTGAGGCCAGTCAATCACTCCAAAGCTGTAAGTTAGGACAGGAAGAGCAAATTGGTTTATAGCTTGAATTTTATTCCTAGATGTCAGTGCTGTTTTCATGACTAATTTAAGTCTTCTAAAATATTCCTTACTAAGTTTTATTCACATTTGGTCATGTTTTATTGCTGATCCTTCATCAATTCCAAAATATCTATACACTCCATCTTGCTCAAGTTCTTTTATATCACATTCTTGTCCAAAATGATGTTTATACTTTGTCAGAAGGCAAATTATTTGCCAATAATTTTTAGGGTAGCTTGCAGGTTCACTCTTAAGTAAGAGCATTGTTTTTCCTGTTGTTAGCCAGGTTGGTATCTGTTCAAGGGACACATATAAATAGTTCTTACTCACGACTAAATCTTCATGCAAAGACGTTGATACTTTTAACCAGAAGTTAGGTACTGCATCTTGGCCTGTTTTTTTCCAATTAGAGGCTTTTCTTAACTTTGTTTCAGTCTCTCTGGCTGTTACTTCATCCCATTTTATATCCTGTACCTTTGAGCTTATTATTCTTTCTTTTACTTTGTCTGTCCTTATAGCATCTTTGTTATGTTTCACAGCATCTTCATAAATATTTCTCCAAAATGTATCTGTTTCTTCTTTTTTTGGCAGTCTTTCAATTCCTTTTACCTTGTTTCCCAATTCTTTATAAAACTTTTTTGGGTCATCAATAGATTACTTATTTTGTTCTTTTCCTTTATATTTATCTGTGTATCTTCTAAGTTTTTCTGCCTGTGCTGATATTTTTGGTTTATTATTTGCAATAATGAATGATAAATCCTGATTGTTATAATACTGCACATTATTTTTATCACATCTATCTTTCTGAGGGTCTATATTATATATTTGAAGTTTCAAAACTTCGAACCTCATATGTTCTACAACACGAGTGAAGTTTGAAACATTGAATATATAATAAAAAATTAAAAAAAAAAACTTGCCTTAATGCTCCAAGCAGGGGGCAAGCCCCCCTGTGCCCACACCCACCCTACTTAAATATACCAACTCCAAGACCGCACTTCAGTGCAGAAAAGGGACATTTTCCCATTGTGTGCCATATGGAGCTGTTGCTTTTAACCTTCAAACTTTTCAAAGTTTGATCATATGGTGTTGACCATATGACAGTCGAACTTTGAAAAGTTTGTTTATTTAATAGGAACCCCTTTCTGAGTATTTTTGTTGATCTATTCCCTCTTGTATACTCTTATAACAGTGACACTTCTTGTCTTAATTGCTTTATACTTTTCTCTGTTTAATACTTCCATGATAATATTCGATTTCACCCCTTCCTTTCCCTTACTACCCTGTGTTCTTGTGGTAGAATTTTATCTGTTGTTAATTTAGCTGCACAGTAATATATCCCATTTACTTCTGTTATATCACATGAATCTCTACAAATAATCCTATTTACTGTGTTCATTTGTTTTATCAAACTTCTAATGTTTTGGGTTTTATTAATCATCTGCTGTCTATTTCTTTCATTGATCTTAATATGTCTAGCGATCTCTATTAAATCAAGCAGCTCATCTCTTAGCTTATTTTCCTCTAAACTGAGGGCACATTTTTTGTTCTCCATTTTCTGCAGGCATTCTATAGAAAGTTCTACAGCATCTTCCTGCAGCACAGTTTCTTCAGTTTCATCATGTCATCCTTTGCTCTGTCATATGGGAACTTACTAGCCTATTACTTCAAATCATTGACTGCGTCAGAGTTGCCACAGTTTCCTGTTCCTTCCCTTGCTGTCAAGCTTCAAGTGAACATTTATACTAGTTTCCTGTGGAAGGCTAAAAAATATCTTCATATGGCACCTGACTAGTTGCTTTCCATTCCACTGGTTTCTCCTTAATTTGGATGTCTATTGCTCTATCCTGCTTTAGTGCTTTCGGAGTTAGACTTTCTACACTGAATCCTTCACTTCACAGGTACTCCATAACCTCAGTTTCTGTTTCTTTAAGTTCTCCATTACTAATCTTCTTTTCTAGTTTTCCTCTTTGTCTTATTTTTTGTATTGTAAAGTTTTCCATGTTGGGATTCCTTTGCCTGTATTTCTCTTTAAATATCTTTGGTGCTGCTCTTTTTGTATTGATTAGTTTTGCTTTCTCCTTTGCATAAATAGTATACCATATTAAATCTCTTTTTCTTTCCCATGTCCATATTTCTTCTTCAGATGTCTCCTGATCTTCCTGTTTTTCTTTACTTTGGGGACTAGTTCCATCATGTTGTGGTGTAACCTGTGTCAGACCTTCTATATGAAATCCTTAACTTTGCAGGCATTCCATAACTTCAACTTTATTTTTTTAACTTCTACTTTACTAATCATCTTTTCTTCATTCTCTCTTTGTGATATTATTTTTTTATTGTGAAATTTTCCATATCTGGATGCCTTTGTTTGTATTTCTCTTTGAATTTCTTTGGGGCTGCCTTTTTTTGCATTGATTAATTTGGCTTTCGACTTTGCATAAATATTGCACCATATCAAATCTCTTTCTTTCCAATGTCAATATTGCTTTTTTATACTTTTCAAAAATCTCTAGGTTTTATTGTTTATATTTTCACACTTCCTCAGATGCGTCTTTTCCCAAACAGATCAAAGTTTCTTAGTCTATATTATGTTTTTCACAAATCTGTTGTATTAGAGAACACAATTTTCTATTTGAATCTTCTCACAGTTTTTCTTGTGGAAGTGTTTTTCTTTCCTCTAACTTCTCTCTTAATCTTTTTGTATATCTTATGTCTTTAAATCCTGGGCTTTTTGCATAATAGTAACAATACATAATTTATTTTGTATCCTCAATAGTCCAATCTCTCATCATTTCTGTCTCTTCTTTGGCCTATCAGTTTTTGTGATTTTTGTAGACTGCTACTTCCTTCTATAACAGGGGGTGCAATCCTCCCCTTGGGCCTGGCCTGGCCCCATTGTAGGAATGTTTCCATATTTTGAGGATTCTACACTGTCATTTTTTCCAGTCCTGGCATCAGTGTACCTACCAGGAATGGACACTTTTTTTATCCTGGGTCTTGTGCACCCAGCTATTTTTTCTTTTTAATTTTAACCTACTTCTTTCTATGATATATGTTACATAAAATGCAGTCTCTGTATCAGTGTCATCTTGGTGAGATTTTGTGAAAAATAGGGTCCACCTCATGAAGGCACTCACCAAGACTTGAAGATGAGTTCAGTTGCAGCAATACTACTCTCCTTTGCTTGCTGACTTATCATCTCTCCATTTGGAGCCATTCTCTATGGCTGTTGTTATTCTCCTTAAGGATCTGCATCCAATATCCCACTCTTACTTTATTTCATGAATTTCCCTCCTTCTTCATCATCATCCCTTTCCACTTTGAATTATAGATTTATGCCTGTGTTATGTATATGAACCTTAACTGTGTAACTCTAAAATATCCCTTAAAATCAGATAATCCTAAACCACCTTGTTCTATTAGAAGGATCAACTTATCCCACTTGATCCTTGCAGTTTTCCCCTCTAAGATAAACTCCTTCAACTCTTAATTAATTAGTGTCCACAACTTCTTCTCCTGGTTGATAAAAATATATCTGAGCTCTATATAAAACTAAATGGACTAAAACATTTTCACTGCTTGGATATCGCTATCCATATCCATAAACAAGAGCCACTTTTTTTTTTTTTATATTTTTATTTTTTTTATTTCCTCTTCCCATACTCTTAGCTAAAATAAAATTTATTTTTTTAGTATTCTTCTTTTTTTTTTTTTTTTTTATCATGTAGGTATAATATGGGGTATTGCTGTACCAACTCATGTGTGACATAGTTTAGTTTACAACTTTTGTTTTTTTTTTTTTTAATTTTTATATCCAAAGCATCTCTAAGAAAGCATCTCAGAGACAACAACTGAGAGATTTTTTTTTTTTTTTATTTTTATCAAATAAAATATTCTGTAAATAAAGCCAACTTTTTTCTTGATTATTTACCCAATAATTTCTGAGTTCCTTATTTTCTTTGCAAATGGCTCTAAATATAATACAAATAACAAAGGGGAAAGAGGACATTCTTGCCTGGTTCCTCTGTTCAGACAACCTATCAGACAGGAACCCTCCCACTTTAATTTTTCCATCCAGTCCATCATATATCCTCAGAATTAACCTTATTACTTTATCAGGGAATGCAAATGCTTTTGTTGCCCTACTCATAAAATCCCAGCTTACTCTGTTAAATCCTTTCTCTGCATCAAGACCCACCAATAACAGCAGCATTTTCTTACATTCTGCTTCCTTCTGGATCATAATTGTTTTACTAATGTAGTAAAATTTAAATGGGCCTATATGAAGCTGGGTCGGATGGATCTTTATAATCTGTAGATATTACAGCCACGACAGCTGTCTTCCAGGATGTTGGTACTTTTCCTCCTTTTACAATGCAGTTAAACAAAACATTCCAGATCTTTATCACTTTCTACCCTCCTTACTTCCAAACTTCCATAAGAATAACATGTATTCCTGGAGACTTTCCTGCACATTGATTATACAGCACAGTTTGTATCTCCTCCTCTCCTATCTTAACTATTAATTGTTGAGTCAAATCTACCTCTAATCTTAGCATACCTAAGTCTTCCATAAATATTTTCTTTTCTGCTTTCTCTTGATTTCCACAGTCTTCTGCTTTATTCAATTTTTCATTTTTTTAAATATTTCTAATACCGCTACAGGATTTCTAGTTATTTTTCTTGTTATGGGCTCCCTCAGTTTAGCAACAACCCTTTCTACTTTCTGTTACCTAAGTCATTGTACTAAAAGGTTTTTAATGCTCTGGAGTTATTATTAAACATAGTTGCTAAACAACAATCTTTTAAAATTCATTCATATTATCCAGATACTCCCTTATTGTCTGTTAAGCACTCTGTAATTGCACTTTTTCTTATTCTTTGAGATCCTCCTTATTCTGAAGTACTTGAACCTTTTTAGCCCCTCTAAATTATTATTGTTACTTTATAACCATTTTATTTTCTCTCTACCCCATTTTAAACTCCAATTTCATTTTATCCCACTCTCTAGCTATAACTTCTGAATAAATTTCTAACTTCCTTAATAACTTTCAAATAATTTCCACTACCCATTCCTTAAATTCCTCTCTTTTTAACAAGTAGGTATGGAAGAATCAGAGTCTCATTTGTGCTTCATTACCTTGCATTTTTATCTTAGTTGTTTTTGGTGCATAATCTGAAATAGCTATTGGATGTGCATCAAAGCTTTCAATTAAATGTATACATTCCTATGAAATATAATGTTTGTCCAGTTTTGTCCATTTATTGCTCATTGGGGAACAGTATGTAAATTCTATCCAACTTCCTCCTACTGAATTCACATCTTCCATACCAAATATTTTCATAAATGACATCAGAAATCTACCCTCTTTTGTTATGTTTTCCCTTCTAGGTCTCTCAGCTACATATTCACTTTTGCAAATCAAGTTCCATTCCCCACCAGTAAGTAGTATTGCCTGCTAAAAGCTGATTATTTCTCCTCAAATTTTCTTAAGTTCCATAATAGTAGTTTTAGGTAGAATATAAATACATGCCAGAGTAACCCTCCACCCTTGCCAGTAGTTCCCTACTACCATAAGTCTACCATTACTATCTTTTTTCCCTCTTCTATCACTACTGGAGCTTGTCTGGTAGTTAGTATAAGTACTACCCTTTTCCTTTGTCCTTGGTACTCTGCTGATTATCCCTCCTGAAATCCTTTCTTTAGTAATTTCACATACTCATTTATTTCCAGTAGCGTCTCCTGTAGCATTACTATTTGCACTCTGCATTTTTAATATAATTCAGTACTATTTCCTTTTAGTATATACCTGTGAAGCCATTCCCATTCCAAAATAATATATTTAGTGTAGCCATTTTGGTAAGACGTTATTTCCACCTATTATATATATGACATATTTTAAAGATGTCTATTTCCAGCTTTTGTGTTACAGGCACCCACTAATGTTTGACAGATTGATCTTTTTATATAGTTGTTTCTTGTTATCTCCATTTGAGCCTATGCCACATTTACATTTTACAAGACTTTTTGGTTTAATGAAAACCCTTGAACACTCACACACACACACACACACACACACACACACACACACACACACACACACACACACACACACAACACCCCCTCAACCTATTAACTGAAAACATACACACAAAACTACATACATCTTCGGATAATGAAGTTTAACCCTCTTGATTGGAACAATTGTCTCAAATAAGTTGCACACACAGGCAAAACCAAACCTAAAATTAACGTTATCCATGCTTAGATGCATGTTACAGCCTGTGTTCCAACTTAGACTAATAGCCTGCTTTGGTCTTGTCTTATCTTTATTCCTGTCCCAGATGTGAAAGACAACTTGTATGTTTTCCGAAAACATTCACTTTTATTAGCCTTAAGAAAAAAATGCACTGGCTGTCTTTAAATAAAACTAAATTATACACTTTTCTAGCAAATGCATTAAAGTAGTTGGTTGCCAGAAAAACTGCTATTCACTTCCAGTAATTTCAAATTTTATTTTTTACTGAACTGACTGCCCTTGTACTGTTTACTTTTGTGTTTCTCTCAGTAAACATTGTCCAGACCTCTCAATTTATTGCCTTCAATTTTAGTAAGCTTGTTTCCATGGAAACCCAAGAACAAAATGTACAACCTCCCTCAGCTCTATATTTCTCAACTGGCATTGAAAAGTTATTTGCTTAAAGGAAACTATTTATGACATTGTGGTCTCCTATTTTAAAAATAACTTGCATTCACAAAAAAATGTCATTAAATTAAATCAAGGGCATTAATCCAGACATTCACCTGTGGAAAAGTAAAAGAAAATATTTCAGTTCTACATATATTATAATCAGTACACTTTGACATCCCAACTACAATCCCAACAGCCCGAGATTACAACCTATTGACTTAAACATGCTTTTGTCCAGCCTTTCTTCTCTTTTTACACTGTAATGCTTAGACTTCTTAAAATAAAAGGAAAGAAGCAAAAGCACTTGTTTAGTACTTTTATTATAAACATCAGTCACTGAAAATACTTTACTATATAACATGCAATTTATATTATAAAATGCTTTTTACAAATACTGTTAAGAATAAACGTTGTTTTACTTAGTTACGTATTCCATTTTTCTCCCTCTTTTTTTTCCTTTTAGTGTCCTCCCAAACATTAATGACATGAAGAGCATATGCCTCTCAGTTACACAATAAGTTTAACAAAGTCAGCAAAAATTCAGTCGTGCTCAGGAATTTTTTCTTGTAAAGCTATATTTCACAGTTGTGACTGTTGTTTTATAGTCTCACATTTATTCACTAATATCAGTGTTGCTGGTCTTTTTCCTGTTCATCTCCATCTCCCAACCTCAGACTCCAGTTCAAGTCCAAGGTATTTGTGATTCTTCTACTCAATGCCTATGCTTTTTTTTTTTTTTAATGTCATGCATGTCCATTTGGAACATTGGAAAAGATTCCACTGACAAAGTCTCTCGATGAACCTTACTATCAGAAGAAGGAGAAGCACAGTCTCCTTCTGTTTGATGGCTCACACCTTGTTGAACAAGCTCTTGTATTTCCCCTTTAGCCTGTTCTGCACCAAAAATGACTTTGATCCTCCAAGAAAAAAATATTCCCAAGGCAGCTGGATACAGTAGCTTGAACCTCACACCTGCTTCTCAACATTCTCTGATTGCTGGGATAAATTTGTTTCTCTTCTGCCTGTTGTACAGTAAATAATCATTTTCCACAAATACTCTATTGCCTCCAACTTTTAATACATTGCCCTTCTGCCACAGTTTTGTCTGGATCAATTCTTTCTGATGGTATGACTGCAGCTTTACTAATACAGGTCTTGGATGCTTTCTCATGGCCAGGTTTGGATGCAATATGACCTTTCATTTAACAAATCCTGCTATGGAATAGCAGTCCAGTTACTTATCTGTGTTTTCATAAACTTTATACAGTCTGTTCCATTCAGTTTCTCTAGCAAAGTAGAAAATCCCTTGTTTTCTGTTCTATCTGCTAACTCTACCAATTTTTGAAACAGCTCATCTTGAGCAGTCTCATACTCAGCCAGCCTTTTCTTTATTGCAACGTCTGAGTTTCTAACTTTATCAGTTCATCTGAATAAATGTTTAAAGCTTCTTCCATTTTTTCCAGCCTTTTGTTATTTGAGTTAATATACTTCTTCAATGTTTCATTTATTTTAAATAACTCTAAGCACATTTGATTTAATTTTTCCTCTAAATTACTGGAAGCCATTTCTTGTACCAAAGCTGGAGCTTGAGCTACATTTAGCTGAACATCTGCAGGATTCTTCTCTGTCAATGTGATTTTTCTTCATTTTTTTCTAGTTGATTTTCTTTTATGCTCTCTAAGTTTCTTCTTTGCTGGCATCCATGCAATGCACTTACTAGCCAGTAGCTGAATTTTATTAAAACAGGCAGAATGAATGGCCCTTATCTATCAGTTTCTTTTTTCACTCTAGAATAGCTGAACTCTGTTGATCATGTACAGCCACACTGGAAAAGCCCAATAATGTTCCCATCCTTATCAAAAACAATAAGATTGGAATTAACTAAGTCCTTAGCAGCAATGGGATGAACTAAAGCTATAGCTGCTGGGTCAGGTTTGGGAATAGTGTATAAAATTTGAAAGACTGAGGAACTTTAGACATATTTGCCTTTTTAGGGGCAGCTGGATAACTGTCAGGAAAATTGCAGGCAATAACAGACACATCCCTTAAAGCAGACAGAACAGGAGGAATGGGTGTAGGTTCTGGAAAATCCTTCTGTAACAACTCATAATATTTTATGAGGGACTGAGAAATCTCATTGTTCTCCCACTGAAAGCACTGGCACATTCTGTCAGTAGTCTAAAAGAAAGATAAACCCCCACAGAGAGACTCAGAAACTGAGCTTTCCCCTGAGTCTGAGTCAGAAAACTGAGGAAAAGACCCTGTATCCATCCTACATCTTCCTGTTCAAATTCAGAATTTTGAATCTCTTCAGGAAAAGAGGAATCCCTCTTTCTTTTACCAGATGGATCAATATCCTGAATTAAACCCTAGACCAAACCCAGTAATCTATTCCTATCCAAATAAAGTTGAGGAGGAGTACATACATGCTTGGTTTTCTGTTTTTTTGACAGGACAACTAGGGCCAGCCAGTTTACTAAGGGAAGCAGCAGCTTCCCCAGGGATAGGCACAGCATTCTGACACATCGTGGAAAACTTCCCTGTTCTCTCTCCCAGGACTTAAATGAGTCGCTGTCCCTTCCCCTCTTAGAGGACCCTGACAGCCACAGAGGATGTGTATAGTCCCCAGTCTGTACTGGCTGTAGGTTCTACACTATTTATTTATTTATTCATGTATAGGTTCATAGGTTCATAGGTAGGTACTAGGCTATTGGCCCTAGGGCCTATATAAGCCTAGCCAAATGGTACCCTGGCCTTTACCACCCAAGAAAATTATTTTCCAGTGCCCTGTCAAGCAGAGCCACAAAAGTGATCCCCGTGGTGAATTTCCTATCTCCCATCCAATCATCAAGATTTTTCTTGAAGAGTGCTAATGAGGAGCTTTGTTTGATATAGCTAGGTAGTTTGTTCCAGAGTATGGGGAAGTCTCTGGGACAGGAATTTATCCCTCCAGCATGTTCTGTTTATTGTGGTGACAAGGTTTAGGTCCCTAAAGTGTGTAGCTTGGAGGGATTGGGATTTCATTAAGTGGAGCATGTCCAACAGCTCTGAGTATGACATAGCTTTGTATGTTAGGCAGAAATCACCTCTGAGTAGGCGATATGTGACAGAGTAAAGCTGGAGTTTTTTGAGATGGTCTGCAGAGGGCATCTGTTTGAGGCCGATAATCCTCTTTGTGAGGTATTTCTGCGGCATTTCCAGTTGTTGTAGATGTCTTGTGAGGTACATACCAAAAGGGCCGTTGTACTCTATAATGGGTCTAATGAGTGATGAGTAAAAGGGAACAATGACCTCTTTTTTCCTGGATGAGAAACCTTTTGTGATGAGGTGTGCCACATAGAAGGATTTCCTGACAACTGTGGTGATGTGATTATCAAAGCAGAGACTACTGTCCACCTGTGTCCTAAGGTGTCTTATCACACTTTCGGTGTTAAGTAGACTACCACCTATGTGGTAGTTCATGGGCACAGAGTTTTTACCAAAAGGGATGACAATGCACTTTTTGGCATTGAGCTTGAGGCCATGGCTTTGACACCAGGCATCTGTCTCAGTGAGGCCCTTTTGTAGGATGTCCACATCATTAGGAGTTCTGATTATGGCTCCTAGTTTGCAGTCATCTGTGAACTTTGTTAGCCAAAGACCTTCTGTGTTAACCTGTACTTCAGAGAAGTAGACACCAAACAGGAGAGGACCTAGGACTGAACCCTGTGGTACTCTACTTGTCACTGGTCTGAAGTTGGATTTAGAGTCTGCTACTTTCACAGTGTGGGTTCTGTCAGTGAGCCATTTGGCAACCCATCTTGTGACATAGGGATTTATACCTAGTTTAGTGAGTTTATCTATAATTCCAGAGTGGGAGGTGGTGTCGAAAGCCTTGGCGAGATCTAGATAGGCTGTGTGAACCACCTTACCCTCATCTACAGCTTTGGTGACCGCTTCAAAGAAGTCTATCAGGTTTAGTAGATATGATCTGCATTTTACAAACCCAAACTGGGTAGGGTCCAAAGTTTGGAGATTACCAATGTCATTGTTTATAAGTTCCACGATGATACGTTCCATAGCCTTGCAGACCAGGTACGTCAGGCTAATGGGGCGGTAGTTCCCGGGGTCCGTGGTGGCTCACCCTTTGTGGAGTGGGATTACCATTGCTGTGTGCCATTCAGTGGGCACAAAGCCTGAGATGAGGCTATGATTCAACATGGTACTTAGGTGGGGTGCCAGTTTGTTCTGTAGTTCATGTAGAACGCAGCCTGGGATGTTGTCAGGTCCCATGGATGCTGTGTTCTTGGCTTTGGAGAGTGTGTTTTTTACCTGTGCAGCCATGATTACAGGAACTTTGCATTCTTCCAGTATAGAGATGGGCCCTTTAGGGGTGAGAGAGGGGTAAAGTTAGCACTGAACCTATCTGCCAGGATGTTGGCAATATCAGTTAGTTCTGTATATTTAGTGCCATTGTGCTGTAACTCAGAGCAGATCTGAGTGTTGCCATTGAGATTCTTGACATAGCTATAGAATGCTTTGTGGTTGTCTTTAGAATCTGTGACGATTTTGTTTTCGTAACTAGCTTTGGAGGATTTTATGATGGATCTCAGCTTCTTACTGAGGCTGACCATGGAGTTCCTCCAATCATGGGATTTTACTCTTTTTGCAACAGTTTCTTTCTTCTGTTGTAGAGTTTGTTTATGGCAGAGGACCACCAGATTGGCTTCCTTTTTTTGGAGGATAGCATCTTGGTTCTGTTAGGGACTGCATGATCCATGCACTCGTGTAAGTGCTTATAAAGTGCATTTGTATAGGATTCAGCAGTCATACCTCTATTGTCCGTCAGCATGAGTGTCGTGAAGTCTGCCACTTCTGTCTTAAGAAGCGTGAAGTTGGCTTTGGAGAAATTTTTTTCGGTGGTTTCCCTATTGGGGGGTAGGGGTGGGATGTGGATGTCTAGGGTGATTAGCTTGTGGTCGGATCTGACCAATGAGGAATTGACCTCTGGTGTGTAACACCGGTTGCACATGTTGGTAATGACCAGGTCTAGGATGAAAAATGATTAGAATTCCAGATCTATTCCTATCCAAATAAAGTTGAGGAGGAGTACATACATGCTTGGTTTTCTGTTTTTTTGACAGGACAACTAGGGCCAGCCAGTTTACTAAGGGAAGCAGCAGCTTCCCCAGGGATAGGCACAGCATTCTTACACATTGTGGAAAACTTCCCTGTTCTCTCTCCCAGGACTTAAATGAGTGGCTGTCCCTTCCCCTCTGAGAGGACCCTGACAGCCACAGAGGATGTGTATAGCCCCCAGTCTGTACTGGCTGCATGTTCTACACTATTTATTTATTTATTCATGTATAGGTTCATAGGTTCATAGGTAGGTACTCGGCTATTGGCCCTAGGGCCTATATAAGCCTAGTCAAATGGTACCCTGGCTTTTGCCACCCAAGAAAATTATTTTCCAGTGCCCTGAAGCAGAGCCACAGAAGTGATCCCCGGGGTGAATTTCCTATCTCCCATCCAATCACCAAGATTTTTCTTGAAGAGTGCTAATGAGGAGCTTTGTTTGATATAGCTAGGTAGTTTGTTCCAGAGTATGGGAAGTCTCTGGGACAGGAATCTATCCCTCCAGCATGTTCTGTTTATTGTGGTGACAAGGTTTAGGTTCCTAAAGTGTGTAGCTTGGAGGGATTGAGATTTCATTAAGTGGAGCATGTCCAACAGCTCTGAGTTTGACATAGCTTTGTATGTTAGGCAGTGATCACCTCTGAGTAGGCGATATGCGACAGAGTAAAGCTGAAGTTTTTTGAGATGGTCTGCAGAGGGCATCTGTTTGAGGCCAATAATCCTCTTTGTGAGGTATTTCTGCGGCATTTCCAGTTGTTGTAGATGTCTTGTGAGGTACATACCAAAAGGGCCGTTGTACTCTATAATGGGTCTAATGAGTAATGAGTAAAAGGGAACAATGACCTCTTTTTTCCTGGATGAGAAACCTTTTGTGATGAGGTGTGCCACATAGAAGGATTTCCTGACAACTGTGGTGATGTGATTATCAAAGCAGAGACTACTGTCCACCTGTGTCCTAAGGTGTCTTATCACACTTTCGGTGTTAAGTAGACTACCACCTATGTGGTAGTTCATGGGCACAGAGTTTCTACCAAAAGGGATGACAATGCACTTTTTGGCATTGAGCTTGAGGCCATGGCTTTGACACCAGGCATCTGTTTCAGTAAGGCCCTTTTGTAGGATGTCCACATCATTAGGAGTTTCGATTATGGCTCCTAGTTTTCAGTCATCTGTGAACTTTGTTAGCCAAAGACCTTCTGTGTTAACCTGTGCTTCAGAGAAGTAGACACCAAACAGGAGAGGACCTAGGACTGAACCCTGTGGTACTCTACTTGTCACTGGTCTGAAGTTGGATTTAGAGTCTGCTACTTTTACAGTGTGGCTTCTGTCAGTCAACCAGTTGGCAACCCATCTTGTGACATAGGGATTTATACCTAGTTTAGTGAGTTTATCTATAATTCCAGAGTGGGGGGGTGGTGGTGTCAAAAGCCTTGGCAAGATCTAGATAGGCTGTGTGAACCACCTTACCCTCATCTACGACTTTGGTGACTGCTTCAAAGAAGTCTATCAGGTTTAGGAGACATGATCTGCCTTTTACAAACCCAAACTGGGTAGGGTCCAAAGTTTGGAGATTACCAATGTCATTGCTTATAAGTTCCACAATGATATGTTAAATAGCCTTGCAGACCAGGTACGTCAGGCTAATGGGGCGGTAGTTCCCGGGGTCCATGGTGGCTCACCCATTGTGGAGTGGGATTACCGTTGCTGTGTGCCATTCAGTGGGCATGAAGCCTGAGGTGAGGCTATGATTCAACATGGTACTTAGGTGGGGTGCCAGTTTGTTCTGTAGTTCATGTAGAACACAGCCTGGGATGTTGTCAGGTCCCATGGATGCTGTGTTCTTGGCTTTGGAGAGTGTGTTTTTTTACCTGTGCAGCCATGATTACAGGAACTTTGCATTCTTCCAGTATAGAGATGGGCCCTTTAGGGGTGAGAGAGGGGTAAGGTTAGCAATGAACCTATCTGCCAGGATGTTGGCAATATCAGTTAGTTCTGTATATTTAGTGCCATTGTGCTGTAACTCAGAGCAGATCTGAGTGTTGCCATTGAGATTCTTGACATAGCTATAGAATGCTTTGTGGTTGTCTTTAGAATCAGTGGTGATTTTGTTTTCGTAACTAGCTTTGGAGGATTTTATGATGGATCTCAGCTTCTTACTGAGGCTGACCATGGAGTTCCTCAATCATGGGATTACTCTTTTTGCAACAGTTTATTATTTCTTCTGTTGTAGAGTTTGTTTATGGCAGAGGACCACGTTTTCAGATTGGCTTCATTTTTTGGAGGATAGCATCTTGGTTCTGTTAGGGACTGCATGATCCATGCACTTTAGCCCGTGTCAAGTGCTTATAAAGAATTGCATTTGTATAGAGTTTCAGCAGTCATACACCACTAATCAAAAGTCCAGCACTGAGTGTACGATGAAGTCTGCCACTTCTGTCTTAAGAAGCGTGAAGTTGTGGCTTTGGAGAATTTTTGGTGTGGTTTCCCTATTGGGGGGTAGGGGTGGGATGTGGATGTCTAGGGTGATTAGCTTGTGGTCGGATCTGACCAATGAGGAATTGACCTCTGGTGTGTAACACCGGTTGCACATGTTGGTAATGACCAGGTCTAGGATATTACTGCCCCTGGTGGGGGTGTGGATAAGTTGATCCAAGGCATTGGAATTTATGAATTCCAGAAAATGTTGAGCACAGGAGTTGGTACAGTAGTAGTTTTCCCAGTTAATGGTGGGGTAGTTGAAATGGCCCATTATTAGGGTGTTAGGTTGTACCCTAATATTTTCCAGTGTATCAAGAAATGAGGAGTGGGAATCCTGGGGCATGGTGGGGGATCTGTAGCAAGCTACAATTTGGATTGCGGTCTTGCCCAGAGTTAGTTGCACTTGGATAATCTTGGATGCATTATACTGAACAACTAGCCTGGAGGTGTGGATATCCTTAATGAATATATGGACACCTCGCACTTTGTGTTTACGATCCAGGTTAGGTGTGGCGAAAGGTGTGGTATGAATTATAGCCTGGTAATGCAGGGGTGGTCTCTGGAGCCTTGAACCAGGTCTCTGTCACTGCACAGATTTTGATGTTCTCCATTTTAAGGAGTGCCTTGAGTGAGTGTTTTTTGATGTTTAGACTTCTAGCATTAAGTAGCATTACCCTCAGATTTTGCTTGCTTGTACCTGTTATGGAGGTGAATTTGTCATTTGAACCTTGTCTAAAAATGGCACTATAGGGGTGGCAAGAGCTTTAGCCAGTATCCGGAATCCCAAGGGCGACAGGTGCAGGCCATCTCTGGCAAAGCATTGTGGTTTGTCGATCATGTCATCCCAGGCAGACAGATACTGGATCCCTTTAGAATGACACCAGAAGCTTAGCCAATTGTTGAAGTCAATCATTTTGTCCTTGTACTGTGGTATCATTCTGGGTGATGTCAGGATGCTACTCAGGGCTAGGGTCATACCTGCCTGGGCTACAAGATCAATCAGCTCCTCCATGTCTCTTTTTATGTAGTCCAGGGAGGTACGTCTCAGGTCATTCACGCCAACATGGACGATGACAGAGTCATATTTGTACTTGTGGAGTGACCTGAGTGCTGCGTTATGTGACAGATCCTGGCACCTGACAGGCAACTGACAGTAACTTTCTCCTTGTTTAGCCTGGTGAGTGAAACATCAGTGTGCCTGACTATAGAGTAACCAATGACTAGAGTGTTGGGTACGTTGTTATGCCTTATGGGCTGTGGTTGAGTGGCACACTGCGTTTGTGGGCTGTGTCATTTGAGTTGTGTTGGGGAGTATTGGCATTTGTTTACCAGAAAGTCCACTGGGCCAAGAAGATTCCATTTTCAGTGGGTGCCTGGGAAGAAAAACTCACAACATCAACATATAGAAGTGTTGATAACCTGTCCCCTCTGAAATGTTTGCTGATATAGTCGATCACCAGCATGAACCATAGTAGGCACAGAGATGCCGCACTTAGTAATGCATACCACAGTCCTGAGGAAATCCCCCCTGTGAATCCGAAAACTGTGCACACTTTTTTTTTCATTGGATCCTAGTACATAGCCTACACCAATTCTAACAGTGTTTTCAGGACTTTGAACCATTACAGGACTTCCCAAATCAGCTTTCTTGAGGCCTTGTTCACTACTTTCTCCAAGTGAAGGAATGCCCAGTTGGCCTCTTTCCTCATCTTATGCTTCCTCCCAGTTGACTATCACAATGATGCAGAAAGCTCCTTTCTAAAGAGCAATCTGGCATTCCAAGTACGGGGAATAGAAACTGATGAGTTTAAACTCATCCACTTTATACTTGATAATGTGTAGGGAAATCTGTCATATACTCACATACACAAAGGTCAAAAGATCAAGAAAAAACTGCTCAGTCTTAAAATAAGTGAAAAAAGAAACATAAACAGTATTTATTTTTGCAGGGGCCTCTCTCCTAATAATATATACCAGCTATGAGACTGAACTACAATGGGGGAAAGGGCAGATTCCTTGATCCCCACTGCTTATAATCTCATGCAGAAAAAAAGCTGTCAATATGTGATTAGCTGATTTTCGATTAAGCACTGTACCAGCAACTTTTCTTCGCAATATGAAGTAATCACATGCAGGATTGTATCCTATGAGCAAAGACTTGTAAAAGGCTCCAGGACCCATGATAGCCTAGTACACACACCCTAGGAGAAGCTAGGAACCTATGAACATGATTTGACCAGTTCAATAGCACTCAATAAAACACATCACCATCATCATTTTTACTAGTAGTAGTAGTAGCAGTAGTAGCAGTAGTAGCTTGGTAGTAGTGGTGAAATTGGCTTGAGTAGTAGTGAGATGAAGTGAAGTATTAGTGGTAGTAGTAGCAGCAGTAGTGGCAGTAGTAGTAGTTAGTGGCAGTAGCATAATTAGTGAAGTGGTGGTGGTGGTGGTGGTGGTGGCAGTGGTGGCGGTGGTGGTGGTTGGTGGCGGTGGTGGTGGCGGTGGTGGCGGTGGTGGTGGTGGTGGTGGCAGTGGTGATGGTTGGTGACGGTGGTGGCGGTGGTGGTGGTGAGTGGTACAACTGCGGTGGAAGAGTAGCAGTAGTAGTAGTTAGTAGCAGTGGTGGTAGCAGTAGTGGTAGTGGTAATTAGTAGCAGTAGTAGCAGTAGTGGTGGTTAGTAGCAGTAGTAGTGAGTAGTGAGTGAAGTGGTATTTGCAGTGGTAGTAGTAGTGAGTAGTAGCAGTGTAGTAGTAGTGTGCGTAGCAGTAGCAGTAGTAGTAGCAGTAGTAGCAGTAGTAGTAGTAGTAGCAGTAGTAGCAGTAGTAGTAGTTAGTAGTAGTAGTAGTAGCAGTAGTAGTAGCAGTAGTAGTAGTAGCAGTAGTAGCAGTAGTAGTAGTTAGTAGCAGTAGTAGTAGTAGTAGCAGTAGTAGTAGTTAGTAGCAGTAGTAGTAGTAGTAGTAATAGTTGTATTACTTATTGCAACAATTTCATAACTCTTTCACATCAAAATTGTCTAGCACTCCCACTTCTAAACTTCATTTTTTGTAAATGTTATCTTAAATTAGCTCATTCTCTTAACATTTGTCACATTTCTTGCTATGTTATCTACCTCATCCATCTATTAAAGTAGCAGATAAGTTTGTGTATCCTTTTAGTTATAAAGTTTGTATTAACTCCTGCAGATTGTGATACTATGAGTGAATGCAATGCATCTGACTAGTTTTTATATCCGTAATTGGTAAGACAGAGAAAATTTTTTTTTTTAAGGTTTTTTTTTTTTTTTTTTTTTTTTTTTTTTTTTTTTTTTTTTTTTTCAAGGGGGTTTTATATTTTTAAAGGTATGTAATAAATTAAATTTTGGAAAAAAACAAATTTTTCAAGAATGCCTTCTCTTCCCGGGGGTCCCCCCTTCCTGTTTTGTTTCCAAATTAAAAGGGCACAAAACAAAAGGGAATGCATTATACTGAGCAACTAGCCTGGGGAGTGGTTGAAATTGCCCATTATTAGGGTGTTAGGTTGTACCCTAATATTTTCCAGTGTATCAAGAAATAAGAAGTGGGAATCCTGGGGCATGGTGGGGGATCTGTAGCAAGCTACAATTTGGATTGCGGTCTTGCCCAGAGTTAGTTGCACTTGGATAATCTTGGATGCATTATACTGAGCAACTAGCCTGGAGGTGTGGATATCCTTAATGAATATGGACACACCTCTGCCTTTAGTGTTTCGATCCAGGTTAGGTGGCCGAAAGGTGTTGTATGAATTATAGCCTGGTAATGCAGGGGTGATCTATGGAGCCTTGAACCAAGTCACTGTCACTGCACAGATGTCGATGTTCTCCATTTTAAGGAGTGCCTCGAGTGAGTGTATTTTGAGGTTTAGACTTCTAGCATTAAGTAGCATTACCCTCAGATTTTGATTGCTTGTACCTGTTATGGTGGTGAATTTGTCATTTGAACCTTGCCTAAAAATGGCACTATAGGGGTGGCAAGAGCTTTAGCCAGTATCCGGAATCCCAATGGCGACAGGTGCAGGCCATCTCTGGCAAAGCATCGTGGTTTGTCGAGCATGTCATCCCAGGCAGACAAATACTGGATCCCCTTAGATTGAAACCAGAAGCTTAGCCAATTGTTGAAGTCAATCATTTTGTCTTTGTACTGTGGTATCATTCTGGGTGATGGCAGGATGCTACTCAGGGCAAGGGTCATACCTGCCGGGGCTAGAAGATGAATCAGCTCCTTCATGTCTCTTTTTATGTAGTCCAGGGAGGTACATTTCAGGTCATTCACACCAACATGGACAATGACAGAGTCATATTTGTACTTGTTGTGGAGTGACCTGAGTGGGTGCGTTATGTGACAGATCCTGGCACCTGACAGGCAGCTGACAGTACCTTTCTCCTTGTTTAGCCTGGTGAGTGGAACATCAGTGTGCCTGACTATAGAGTCACCTATGACTAGAGTGCTGGGTACGTTGTTATGCCTTATGGGCTGTGGTTGAGTGGCACACTGACTTTGTGGTCTATGTGTCATTTGGGTTGTGTTGGGGGGTATTGGCATTTGTTTACCAGGAAAGTCCACTGGGCCAAGAAGACTCCATTTTCAGTGGGGGTCTGGGAAGAAAAACTCCACAGAAAACATATACAAAGCATAAAAAATATGCATTAATACAAGGTTAAACATTCAGAGAGAAAAAATTAGCAGAATGCTATAATCTATTACATAGAAAAGTAACACAGAAAAGTTATACATTGCTAAAAAATAAGCTTTTACCAGGTAGAACATTCAAAGGATCAAGCATGCAGCATAATCAATACAAGGTAAATATAGCAATATGGGTTAAATTACGTCAAGAACTTGGCTAGTATGTATATATAGAAAGGGTTGCTTTATATCAAGTACATAGCTATTTTGAGTTTGAGAGGTTTGAGCTACAATTATATTAAGAGTTTTCTAGCAGCTAAATTATAGGAGTAGAGAATAGGAGAAGAGAAGTGTGAGAAGATGTGTGTTAGATGAGGGGAATGGCTAGAGGAAAGGGTAAAGGTGATAGGATGAATGAAAGGAGGAAGGTAAGTTATATGAAAAAGAGTAGCGGTAAAAAAATAAAAATATTAAGAGAGAAATTGGTGTGGTAAGTTTAGAAAGAGGAACCCATTGGGAAGATAGGTGAGGATGAGGTATAGAATAATAGGTGTGTAAAAATATATAGCGGAAAGGGCAGGATAGATGTGGAATGATGGGAGGGTATTTCAGAGCTAGGTTATAGAAGGTGGAGGCTTAATGCAGTTACACATCCAGTTGGATTGGAGGTGGTTTCCAATAGCTGTTTTGAAAGAACCAGTGCTATGAATGGTACAAATGGCTAAAGGAAGGCTGTTCCAAGTTTTTGCTGTTGCCCAAGAGTAAAGTAGTTGGCCTGCAAGTAGTTTTGGTTTGTGGATTTGGAGTAGGAGTTGGTTCTGAGATCATAGGGACCTGCTGGGGTTGTAGTGGGAAAATAAGGGACTAATAATGAGAAAACTTCTCTGTGTGGAAAATCTAAGATTCTCTAGAGTTCAGGCACCTAATAAAAACCATAATGTGAATATTCAGCCTAATAACTGATGGTAGAAATACTTTCTTTAAAAACTTTCTAAAGTATAAATCCACTAATGAAAGTAGGGAAGAACAAGTTAGTTCAAGTCAAATCTTCTTTATTAAAACACACAAACAAACAATCCAAATAGTAGTTGAAAAAACAATGAACTAAGGGTAGGGCAATCCTGAGGTTTTGAAAGAAGTTTGTTTCTAGTGGGAAGTTGTAGATATACATTATAGTGGGGGAATTCCATTTAGTTCAATGTTTTAGGGGTGTGCAGTGATGGGTGGAATGGTGAGAGCCTGTTACAAATTTGACTATTTTGTTGTAGCACATTTCTAGTTTAGTTTTAAGTGAGCATTGGAGGTTGGAAAGCAGTTGGGGACCATAGACCAGAGAAGGAAGTAAATAGGTGGACATGATTATTTGTTTTGATGGGAAGGAAATGAATTGTTTGTTCTAGAGGGATCCAAGGTAAAAGATGGGTGGTCTGAGGTACAACAAATGGCCACAGTTGAGTAACCCACCTGCAGCTGAGGCAAACTGATAGCCAGCTGTGGTGCAAAAAGCTATTTGATTATTTTTTTCTGTGACTGGAATAAGGACCAGTTGTGGTACCAGTGGTCTATTCCATGATCAGGCAGAAAATGATGTCTCTTTCCTGTGCAAGACAAGTAGCAATTGCTGATAAACAATCTTCTTCTTCCTTCGGCTTTATCCCGGTTAGGGGTCACCACAGCGGATCACCTGTCCACACATTGAATGGCAGTGGAGTTTCACAGAAGACCTAGGGCCAATTTAGCGTCCAATCCACCTGCAGCATATCTTTGGGATGTGGAGGAAACTGGAGCACCGGAGGAGGACATGCAGACACCGCACAGAAGGCACCCCAGCCGAGGATCGAACCGGAGAACCTCTTGCTGTGAGGTGGCAATGCTAACCACTGCACCACCGCCAGTCTATAAAAGTTACTTTTTTATAGAAAAATACAATAAAAGGCACTCTGAAACAATATACCAGCCCCACAAAATAAAAATAAACACAATTTCTCCACAGAAAAAAATGTTTTCAATTACTTTACACCACTTTGACAGAAAAAACAGGCGCATCATTTAAAAGTACATTACAGTCTCCAGACCATCCGTTAAAACACAGCACTTTTAGCTTTAAAATAACTTTCCTGAAGAGGAAAGCAATAAAGCATCAACAAAATTAAGAAAATGGAAGCCTTTTTTCACCAAAACCTATCTGCCCAGCAAAGGAAAACATAAGCCAATCATGTTAGTCCTCAGAAGCCTCAGACAAGAGTACTCTTTGGCAGCAGTAAAGCCCTGAAGGTCTTTGCACCCATATCAACTCAGATCATACTGCTGGATAGTATGGGCATGTGGAAGGTGACCTGAAGTTTTGGAAGCTGTCCAGCTATTATATCCTTTCAAGATATAACCCATATAGCTAAGATTATTGCAGAAGTGCCCAATATGATGAACCTCTCCAGTAATCAACTCCAAACCTCATAGGCACAACTCCCCCTACAGCCCACATTAGTAAGCACTTGCAACCATGGATTTGCACATTCCAACTTTCTCTGTAGCCAGCTTGTTTAAAATGGGCATCCTGAGACAATGTAGCAATTGTCTCATGTTTACTACCAACCACCTATGGATTAAACAAACTGACAGTGTGTGTGAGAGATGCAGTTATTTAAAGCTATTGGAGGGAAAACTCTTACATGAAGACAGTATAGATAACAAACAGGTTGTCAGTACGACACGTCTGTCAAGTGTACCTCATTAAAAAGAGTGTTCCTCATTTTGGGTCTTAAAAAGTCCACATTCCTCGATACACATTTTTAACTGCTATCCATGGCAAATAGAACTGAATCATATTCATTATTCAAAAGAAATGTTCAGAAGTATAAAGTAGCACACTTTAATCATGCTGTGTGCTTCCTACATGAAGTTGTTAGTAAGCTGTTGGTAAGTGTTCCACATTTTGCTCATCAGTTCCATGTTCCACATTATAAGAAGTAGTATTCCTCATTTTGGAAACAAAATGACATACACAATACCACACTAAACCTATCATACACAGATTGGACCAGACACATAGACCTGCATACATTGAGTCTTAAAAGTAACCTACCTAAACAACAAAAGCTTCATAAATGTAACCTTAGAAATGAGTACCCACTGCAACCTCACAAACGCACAACTCAGGCAGCATCCACCTTGAAACATACATCTAAAAGTCACAGTGTCTCATTCTAAAAGCCCATGAGGCTTCAACATCCTACTCATAGGTGACTCCACTGTGAGATGCACAGACACACCACACACCAGACTTTGCAAAGAGAAGCTTACAGTCTGTTGCCTATCAAGTGCCAGGATTTGATACATCAAGCAAGCACTCAAGTCCTTACACCAGAAGTACAAACATGACACAGTCATAGTACATGTGGGTGTAAATGAGATGAGACATGCCTCCCTGGACTATATGAAGAGAGTCATGATGCAGCTCTTATGTGAAGCAGATATGAACTTACCACTGAGCAGCAAGTTCTTAACTAGAAAGCATGTTGTTTTGTGCAGTTATTCTAAGACTCATTTAGTATTAACTGAAAAGGTCTAATTGCTGCTTTATATTACTCAGCTAATTAGAAAAGGTTTAAAAAAATAAGAAAGGTTTAAAAGAGGCAGTTTAAATAATATCGGATAGCTGATAAGAAACAATTATGCTGGATAATTATCATCACCATCAGCATCATCATGAACTCCCTTTTTCCCAGTTTTTACTTGGGGTTAAGGTGTCATATTAACTTTTACCAACTCTATCAATTCATAGTCACTCTACAATCTTCTATGACATTCATGTCTGACAGTCAAAGGTCTTCACATGCAGTCCATCCATCTCTTGCCTGGATGTCCTCATCTCCTCTTGCAGTCTTCCTATTTCTCATAGACCTGTTTTACCAAATCATCCTCTGCTTTCCTGCACATGTAAATAAAACAGTCTGTTCTACTTGACCTTCTTTACAATTGGTGTTATTGGCTTCCAATTTGATGTCCTCATTTCTTCATCTGTCCCACATTGTACACTCTATTACTTGTCTCAGACACTTCATCGTCATTACCTCAAGCTTTCTGCTGTGCCTACACTGTCCAGGAGTCTTGTCCATTAAGAAGCAGAGGCTGTATCACTGTTATGCACACCTTAGTTTTCCCCTCAGTGCCCAGGTACCTTTGCCATTCAGAAGCATTGGCTGTATCACTGTTATGCACACCTTAGTTTTCCCCTCAGTGCCCAGGTACCTTTGCCATTCAGAAGCAGTGGCTGTATCACTGTTATGCACACCTTAGTTTTCCCCTCAGTGCCCAGGTACCTTTGCCATTCAGAAGCAGTGACTGTATCACTGTTATGTACACCTTAGTTTTCCCCTCAGTGCCCAGGTACCTTTGCCATTCAGAAGCAGTGGCTGTATCACTGTTATGTACACTTTAATTTTCCCCTCAGTGCCCAGGTACCTTTGCCATTCAGAAGCAGTGGCTGTATCACTGTTATGCACACCTTAATTTTCCCCTTAGTGCCCAGGCACCTTTGCCATTCAGAAGCAGTGGCTGTATCACTGTTATGTACACCTTAGTTTCCCTCCACTGCCCAGGTACCTTTGCCATTCAGAAGCATTGGCTGTATCACTGTTATGCACACCTTAGTTTTCCCCTCAGTGCCCAGGCACCTTTGCCATTCAGAAGCAGTGGCTGTATCACTGTGATGTGCACTTTAGTTTTCCCTCCACTGCCCAGGTACCTTTGCAATTCAGAAGCAGTGTCTGTATCACTGTTATGTACACCTTAGTTTTCCCTCCACTGCCCAGGTACCTTTGCCATTCAGAAGCAGTGGCTGTATCTATGTTTTGCACACCTTAGTTTTCAACATATTTGTCATCTTTCTACCTCACAGTACTGCAGCACTTCCTGTCATGTGGCTGCAGCACCTGTGATTCCCTTTGATGCTATGATCACTCCCTGTCTTTATTCAGTTCACCACATGTGTAGCTGGGGTAATTACAGGCTAAAAGAAAAGCTATTGTACAGCAATTATAAAGCTGGGGTAAAGCAATTATAAAGCCAGGTAAACTGGAACATTTTTTTTTCTTTCTCTCTTCCTCTCGTGTTTATCTGCAGTCTGTGTTCTCATTTTTTTTCTGAAAGTGAGAGGATAGACAAGGGCTATGAGATGTGTTAAAATTTCAGATATACTGGCTCATCTTGTTAATGCAACAAATGATGAAAAAACAGTGGGATGTAATGCCTGTAATGACAGTTTTACAGGGATTTAGAATTCAGGGCAAGCTGATGCTAGAATGTTTTAACAAACCTTGCTGACTGTTATGATGAGTTTTATGGATTATTTTTACGATGTATTTCACCAGCAAACAGGAAAATGTCATGGATACTGGGGACAGACGGAAATCATGTTATGTCATTGTATGCCATGAGCAGCTGATGTTGTCCTGTCATACCTTTTTGTGAGGAGATATGTATGAGCAGTAGCTATTTATATAAGAACAGTGATGTCGCAGTAAGTTAGTCAGGGAACTTAGATATCTGGAGCTTTTGTTTTTCTGTATGCATCTTATCTATGCTTATTTTTTCATTTTTCTTGTGTGCGCCAACCTTTGCATGTTTTACTGCATATTTGCACCATTTTCTTTATTGTTTAAGTAAAGTTTTTCAATTACGTTTATCCTCTTGTGGCTGGTATTTGATTATTATAAAAATGTTTATGCACTACTTTTTATCTGAGAATACAGTAACCATAATTTACACTGTTGGTTAGCACTGTGTATGGCACACTTCTTTGAGAGTGCTTCAACAGGCTACTAGTAAAAGAGATATTGCTTGGCATACTTCATATCTAACTTGATTTAAGAGCAGTCAATACCTGGCAGTCTCTGGCTTATTCCAGCATGGTAGCAGTTGGATGAGTGTGCATGCATGTGTGTGTGTGTGTGTGTGTGTGTGTGTGTGTGTGTGTGTTTGTATGTGTGAAAATAATAAATTGTGTGAAAGACATTTACTATGAGTAAAAGGGCACTGAGAGTCATTGGTTCACAAAGAGAGCAGTGAGGCAGACACCTGGGCTGCTAGGCCAAAGACTTAGTAAGTGGCCACTGTGCAGTTTGGTTTGGGCATGAAACTCATACCCAGGACAGCAGTGCATATTACCTTTATGCTGCTTGAGCCATATTGTACTTTGTGGATTAAATATTTAGACAGACTTGTGTACACTTTCATGATATTATTTCCCTCTTTGCGGTGATAATGGTGTCATGTCTCCTTCATACTGAGTGTCAGTGCTCCCACCCATCCTCCACACCAAGTGCCATCTAGTTTGATTCTATTCTCCTAACATTTCTGGCATTCTTGTTAAGAGTCTGTTTGCAATGTCACAACATCAACATATAGAAGTGTTGATAACCTGTCCCCTCTGAAATGTTTGCTGATATAGTCGATCACCAGCATGAACCAAAGTAGGCACAGAGATGCACCCGATGTGCACACAGTCCCACTGGAAATTCCCCCTGTGAATCCGAAAACTGTGCACACTTTTTTTTTCATTGGCTCCTGGTACATAGCCTACACCAATTCAAAGAGTGTTTTCATTCAGGACTTTGAACCATTACAGGACTTCCCAAATCAGCTTTCTTGAGGCCTTGTTATATACTTTCTCCAAGTGTAGGGATGCCCAGTTGGCCTCTTTCCTCATCTTATGCGTCCTCCCATCTAACTATCACAATGATGCAAAAAGCTCCTTTGTAAACAGCAATCAGGCATTCCAAGTACGGGGAATAGAAACTGATGAGTTTAAACTCATCCACTTTATACTTGATAATGTGTAGGGAAATCTGTCATATACTCACATATACAAAGGTCAAAAGATCAAGAAAAAACTGCTCAGTCTTAAAATAAGTGAAAAAAGAAACATAAACAGTATTTTTGCAAGGGGGCCCACTCTCTCCTAATAATATATACCAGCTATGAGACTGAACTACAATGGGGGAAAGGGCAGATTCCTTGATCCCCACTGCTTATAATGTCATGCAGAAAAAAAGCTGTCAATATGTGATTAGCTGATTTTCGATTAGCTGTACCAACTTTTTTTCTGTATGATAATCACATGCCAGGATTATCCTATGAGCAAGACTTGTAAAGGCTCCAGGGCCATTAGCCTAGTACACACCTAGGAAGCTAGGAACCTATGAACATGATTTGACCAGTTCAATAGCACTAAATAAAGCACATCACCATCATCATTTTTACTAGTAGTAGTAGTAGTAGTAGTAGTAGCAGTAGTAGTAGTAGCAGTAGTAGTAGTAGTAGTAGTAGTAGTAGTAGTAGTAGTAGTAGTAGTAGTAGTAGTAGCAGTAGTAGCAGTAGTAGTAGTAGTAGCAGTAGTAGCAGTAGTAGTAGTTAGTAGCAGTAGTAGTAGTAGTAGTAGTAGTAGTAGCAGTAGTAGCAGTAGTAGTAGTTAGTAGCAGTAGTAGTAGTTAGTAGCAGTAGTAGCAGTAGTAGCAGTAGTAGTAGTAGTTAGTAGCAGTAGTAGTTAGTAGCAGTAGTAGCAGTAGTAGCAGTAGTAGTAGTAGTTAGTAGCAGTAGTGTAGCAGTAGTAGTAGTAGCAGTAGTAGTAGCACTAGCAGTAGCAGTAGTACTAGTAGTAGTAGGAGTAATACTAGTAGTAGCAGCATTAGTAGCAGTAACAGTAGTAGCAATAGTAGTAGTAGGTAGTACTAGTAGTAGCAGTAGTAGTAGTAGCAGTAGTGATAGTAGTAGTAGTAGTAGCAGTAGTAGTAGTAGCAGTAGTAATAGTAGTAGTAGTTAGCAGTAGTAGCAGTAGTAGTAGTAGTAGCAGTAGTAATAGTAGTAGTAGTTAGTAGCAGTAGTAGCAGTAGTAGCAGTAGTAGTAGTAGCAGTAGTAGTAGTAGTAGTAGCAGTAGTAGTAGTAGCAGTAGTAGTAGCAGTAGTAGTAGTTAGTAGCAGTAGTAGTAGTAGTAGTAGTAGTAGTAATAGTTGTATTACTTATTGCAACAATTTCATAACTCTTTCACATTAAAATTGACTAGCACTCCCACTTCTAAACTTAATTTTTTTGTAAATGTTATATTAAATTAGCTCATTGGGCAGCCACGGTGGTGCAGTGGTTAGCATTGCTGCCTCACAGCAAGAGGTTCTCCGGTTCGATCCTCGGCTGGGGTGCCTTCTGTGCGGAGTCTGCATGTCCTCCCTGTGGGGGCGTGGGTTTCCTCCGGGTGCTCTGGTTTCCTCCCACATCCCAAAGACATGCTGCAGGTGGATTGGACACTCTAAATTGGCCCTAGGTGTGCGTGTGAGTGTGCCTTCTGTGGAAGGTTGGAGCGGGCTGGCAACTCGACACACCGTCAAAACTCCACTGCCATTCAATGTGCGGACAAGGTGATCCGCTGTGGCGACCCCTAACCGGGAAAAAGCCGGAAGAAGAAGAAGAAGAAGATATTAAATTAGCTCATTCTCTTAACATTTGTCACATTTTTTGCTAGGTTATCTACCTCATCCATCTATTAAAGTAGCAGATAAGTTTGTGTATCCTTTTAGTTATAAAGTTTGTATTAACTCCGCAGATTGTGGTACTATGAGTGAATGCAATGCATCTGACTAGTTTTTATATCCATAATTGGTAAGACAGAGATGAAGTTCAAGTTGTATATAATGGTATGTATAAATTAAATTTGGAGACAAATTGCAAGAATGCCTTCTCTCGCTCTTTCCTGTTTTTGCACCATATGGCACATCAGGCAATGAGCACCTTTTAGCACTTATTGTTTCTGTAGCAGTTACTAGTTTTATGGGCACAGGTTGCAAGCCTGAGCCCCAACCCTCCTCAGAGGGTGCACCACACATTCACACACACACACACTCATACCTTGGGCCAATTTAGTGTGTCCAATCCACCTACTGCATGTCTTTGGAATATGGGAGCAAACCAGAGCATGCAGAGGAAACCCACACAAATGCAGAGAGGACATGCAGACTCCGCACAGAAGGCACCCCAGACAAGAATTGAACCGGAGAACATCTTGCTGTAAGGCAACAGGGCTAACCACTACACCAATGCAGCACCCCAAGAATGCCTTACATAGTCATAAAATCAAATGGCTTTACAGAAAGGTTTTGTATTTCAGGTGATAGAAGAAATATGTTAATCAACAAGAGGTGGTGGTGTGAATCATGTTATTTACATGGAATGTTACTGTTAGACCTTAATGTGTTCTCATTAGCAACCAATGTTTATCAAAATGGTTTCTTTAAAACCTTTGTTAAAAGGAAAACTATTAGGAGTCTGTTGTATGACAACTGCACTTCAGCTGATCCATGTTCAAATAATAGGCCTAAGCTTTGGAGAAGCCAGCCAGGGAGTGACATGAGTAGAAGGCAGACACCACCTTGCCTGTCCAAAAGAGTAGGAGTGCCTCAAATCCTGATGCCTAAACTATACTTTGGGGGTGACAAGGTAAGGGATCTTAAATAGAGGGACACAGGAGTTGATTAGTCACTAGTGAAGGTGAGCAGCAATACTTAGCCTGATTCAAGATCAACAATGTAGCTGCAACACACCTGGTGATCTGCAGATGGAGATGATAAGAATGCAAATTATCCATGGATCTTCTGTTGTTCACCCTTTACTGACAGCCATAAGAGGACAGAGTTTGATAAAAGGTAAACATCCTGTGAAAGGGACCCCCTGAGGGATGTGGGTTGCTAACGCAAGCCAGAGCAGATGAAAGAAGAAAGAAGGGAAGAATTTATTGGGAGACTGGTGTTACCTGATCATGAAGACTGAGAAAGGAAAAATAAAAATAAAAAAAGATTAGTAAGAGGTGAGTTAGATTTGACTCATTGTTTTGATTCTTATTAGTGGCAACTCAATTGAGAGTGTATAAAAGTTGTTTGTTGGAAGACTATAAATCTGGATTTATGATTAAATACTGCATGCATGTTGACAGTCAAAAATGTGGACCCTGAAGTATGACATAGCAAAAGCAAGCATCAATAAGTTCATAGGTGTGTACTAGGCTAATGGCCCTGGGGCCTTTACAAACCTTGCCCATAGGATTGCCCTGATATCGTGCCACCTGACCTGAGTTCCCAGTGCCTCTGTCAAGCAGAGCCACTGGAGTAATCCCCAGGGTGAATTTTCCATTTTCCATCCACTCATCAAGGTTTCTCTCAATGAGGTGCTCTGTTTGACATGTATGGGAAGTCTATTCCATAGCATGGGCAGTCTCTGGGTTATGAACCTGTCTCTCCAGCATGTTCTGTTGATTGTGGTAATGAGGCTGAGGTCACTGGAGCACATGGTGCAGAGAGCTTGGGATTTCTTTAGATGTAGCATTTCTAACAGAGCTGGATCAGACATGGCTTTGTATGTCAAGCAGAGAAAGCCTCTTAGTAGATAGGCTACCTAGTACATACCACTTCAGCTGATAAGCTAGAAGGCTTCCCTCCAACACAGACAGGCTTGGGGGGCTTAGAAGCTTACATACATTCCTGGATACAGCAAATCTGTATCTGGACTAGACTAATTACAGGAAAGGTAGGAAACAAGCGCAAATGTGGGCTTTTAAACCAGAAGTTGAAAGAGATGAAAAAACTGCCCAAATGGCCAGTAAACTTCACTTTCTGGGCCAGTAACCACTCCTCTTGTGGTAGATAGGCTACCTAGTGTCTACCACTCCCACTAATAAGCTAAAAGACTTCCCTCCAACACAGACAGGCTTGAGGGGCTCAGAAGCTTACATACATTCCTGGATACAGCAAATCTGTATCTGGACTAGACTAGTTATAAGAAAGGCGGGAAAAGGGCAAACACAGGCTTTTGGACCAGGAAGTTGAAAGAGATGGAAAAACTGCCCAAACGGCCAATAAACTACAATTTCTGGGCCAGAAACCACTCCTCTTGTGTTAGATAGGCTACCTAGTGCTTACCACTCCCACTGATAAGCTAGAAGGCTTCCGTCTAACACATAAAGGCTTTGGGGCTCAGAAGCTTACAAACAGTCCTGGATACAGCAAATCTGTATCTGGACTAGACTAGTTACAGGAAAGGTGGCAAACAAGCGCAAATGCGGCCTTTTAAACCAGAAGTTGAAAGAGATGGAAAAAAACTGCCCAACGCCTAATAAACTACAATTTCTGGGCCAAAAACCACTCCTGTCATGATTGGTAGGCTACCTGGTGCTTACCACTCCCACTGATATGCTAGAAGGCTTCCCTCCAACACAGAAAGGCTTGGGGGGCTCAGAAGTTTACAAACAGTCCTGGATACAGCAAATCTGTATCCGGACTAGACTAAGTTACAGGAAAGGCAGGAAACAAGCTTAGAATTTTTTACACTACAACAGCACTAAAAACAATTCAAGTGCAGTTCAAGCTAACACACTTGAGTGTGTAGCAATATTAAAGAAAATAAAGTTTAAATAAATGCAATTTTTTCAAACTGTACTCTGAGCTGAATTCAATTTTTGTTTTATTCAACTCTGAACAGTTAAAAAGTGCCAAAAGTATACTTATCAGCTGAGAAGCACACTCAGTCAGAACACAAGGAGATTCCAGCAAAGTTTTTTTTTTTTTTTTTTTGTAAAGTGGAAAGAGAGAAAGGATAAACAGAAGATAATTCAA
>NC_056743.1:653957970-653987970 GCF_019279795.1 Protopterus annectens
TTATGTAAAAAAAAACAAAGTGCCTCTACAGTATTAGTAAAAATGACAGTAAAAGTGCCCTGGCAAGGCAAGTCACAGAATGTGAACACTTTGTGAAATTCAGATTCTCTGCTTGAAAAGATCAAAGTGGATCAGTACAGGGGTGATTGGAAGAATTCATTGCTGCAGAAGGTGCTGAAATGGCATTTATTTTTAAATGCCACCTCCCCACTGGGTATCAATGAAGCTGATTAACTAACAAGTGACTTAAGATACAGAGCTTCAAAACTTTGAGTTAGTTCAGTTTTTGTGCTGCTATCCCTTTAAAATTTATGGTAGACTTTTTACAGGTTGCATAGTTTCCTTTTCCTGTTTGTATATAAGCAGATAGCTTTTGTCTGTGTTTTTGTCATCTTAGTATTCTGAAGATGTCAATCATTAGAATAAATGAAAGTGGTTAATTTTAGTTTTATTAATAAAAACTTTTTATTTTTATGTATTCACTTTGGTTCCTTAGTCCTTGGCAGCATTTGAATCATTTTGAGGTTAGGTTCAGATACAATAATTAAAGATATTGCAAAACCAGTGTTTTGGGCTTGACTGCAATAACCAAAGATACTGAAGTGAAATCAATCATTCAGTAAGTTGCATTTACAATAATCATTTTCAAAGAATCCAATAGTCTCATATAAAAAAAGATTTAGAGATGTTACATATTGTACAAAAAGTAGCAAACAAGCTAACTTTTAAAGGAGTTTGCAGCAGGTCCCAAGCAGCAGCAAAAAGCATGTATATGCATCATATAAGAGAATCTAATATACAAATATCTACAAAGAGAAGCAAAAAAGGAAAGGTGAGAGGAAGTGACAACAGTTATGTAGGAAGCAGAAAGAGAAATCGCAATAATGTTACTTGTAAGAGACATGAGAAGTCAGCTAGAAAGTGTAAAGATATTAAATGCAATTTGTTATGGGTATAACTCTCTTAAAGAAGCTGCTGACAGGAACACTAAATGTAAGGGTGTAAAATTTTAGGGATGTGGTTGGGGTAATATGAAACTGTCTTTGAATTATTTACAAGAGATACAGATTGTAGGGAGTGTACTTTGACTCTATGTTGACATGATAATTTGTTATGTTATTCTGGGGGTAATGACTAAATGTCCTCCCAATGTAAATAAGAAGTAAGTATAGAGTACTGCTGCAGTCTTTGTCTACGTGCTGTGAGAAGATATAGAATACATGAATAAAAGAAGATGCACAAGGATGTGTGAAAGAAGCTAATGCAGGATACAAACGTATATGAGTGTCATATGAATGGCTGTGCTGTATATAAACATAGTACTAGCAACAGATACAAAGGAACATGGACAAATTCAGAAGTCTGCCAAACTATGGAATATGATAAGGAACCCAAATGTGCAAAAGAAGCCTATAAAGAATACAGTACTGCACAAGAGGCAGATAGAGAGCATAGAACTATTGTTTAGATAGTGGTCAGGATTTCAACACAATAACCTAGTGGGGGAATGAATGGGCTCAGAACTGATAGGAGGAGGCTTGATAGTCAGCAGACATGGAGGTAAAAAACAGAAAACACACATACATGTACACAGACACATGTGCACACGCATGGGCACCCCACCCCCTATATATATATATATATATATATATATATATATATATATATATATATATATATATATATATAAATACATACATACATACATACACAGGAAAGCACACAATCACACACGGACATTTGTTTTTAGAGTAAAGTGGCATTAATTGTTAGAATTAAACATGCAGAATTTTGGAGCTAGAAACACAGAAAAAAAATAAAACCAATTACAGCAGGCGTAAACATTAAAGGTAAGCAGAAAAGGAAATCCCCAAAATGAGAAGGAACAGACAGTCAAGAAAAGAACAGAAACTATCTTAGATAAATAAGGTAGGAAAGAAAGGCAAAAAACAAAAGAGTGAGACCAGAAAAGATGAATGGGACAAGCAGAAAATGATGGTGAAAAAGTGATGCTGCTCAGTCTTTATAAAGGATAAGAATGGCAATTTTCAGATCCAGCCAGTAGCAAAACACAGGATAAGAAGTCACTCCCACACATTTCACAGAAGGAAGTGCCCCAAAACTCCTGAAACCTAAAATGCACAAGACTAAGGTGAGATGAAACATTATATTCTGTGATATTTTAACAAAAAACAAATATGAGCAGCTATGATTTACCCTCATCAGAGATGGCAAAGTACAGAAGCAGAAAACTACTGATCTTTCAGTTTCATCTAAATTGTGAAGGAAATCTTGGAATTTGGAATCACTACTGAACATTATTTTACTTGGTCTAAACAAAACCAAATATAGCATGTATTTACAATAAAAAAGTCACACCACAGACGTTTGAGAGGGTGACCAAGGTAACAGATCATAAATGAGCTATGGATATGCTTTGTTTATACCTAGCAATAGATTAGGCATGGTACTACACAGAATTATACTAATCAGATTATGATGACTTTAGCTGCATTTCGCTGTGGTAGTGTAGGAAAATATTGACTAGGCAATGGGTCATATGTTATAGTAAAGATAGTCCTCTCAAGGGGTGGGAAGTTGATATAAAGATTGGGTGTTTGCCTTGTAGACACAGGGTATAGGGTTTGATTCTCACATGGGGTAACTGGCTAGGCTTAAAATGGCACACAAGAGCAGTTAGCCGAGTACTAATCTATGAACCCATGAATTAAAATTATGGTGATCACTAAGGTGAGGACAGTCCTAGGATTTGTCAGTTCAAGCCATACCTCTTAATTACTGTTCAGATTTTTGATTTATATTTTTGGTCTCTTCTTCAAATAATTTTTGTTTCCTGGCAAATCACTGGGGATTGAAGTCAATAAATAATGACAGATATTTGAATTTCCGAGTTCATAACCTTCAGAAAATACATGCCAACACAAAGCTGCTGTTCTACTTTGTAAGTTTAGAACTGCAATATATAAATCTGTCCCTGTCTTTGGCCTCCCCCCTTATTTTTAGTTTTGTCCAGATTTCTTGTGCTAAGAGGTTGAGCGGTATGATTTAAGTGCCCATATAAATGACATTGCAATGGTCTGGACGGCAAACTTTTGTCATCTTGCTTCTGAAACAAGGTTATACATGGCTGGGACACTTGATGGTGTAGGAGGAATAATAAAGGACTAAGCAAAGTTTTAACAGTAGTATAAACAATAGCAGCTTAAACCACAAGCAAAAAATTAATGTTGCATCTCTATTAACATTATTGCTGTATTTTTACATAAATTTACTTCTGATGACAGTAGGTATCTAAACTATATAAAAAAGAACATTCACTCATACATTCATTCATGCGCATGCCACCATTACCTGTTCATATACATAGTACATACACGTGCACTTTTCATATCACACACACATTCACTCATTGCTACAGAAATCTGCATGCACAACACAAATGCCACACACACACACACACACACACACACACACACACACACACACACACACACACTAACATAGACACACAGGTGGTGATTTTTTTGTGTGTGAGGGGATTTAAATGACAAGTACCTTATGATAATATCATAGGATGATACTAGGCTATTTGCCTAGAGGCCCTTATAAGCCTAGCCAAGAATTTTGCCCGTGTTCCGTCAAAGTCAGCACCAGTTTCCCCTGTCCAGCTGGGACACAGATGGGATCCCAGAGGTGTATTTTCTGATTCCCATCCAGTCTCCAGGTTCCTCTTCAGGAGGGCTAGACAGGTACTCTGACTTGGAGAGGGAGTCTATTCCACAGATGGGGAAGTCTTTGGGACACAAATCTATCTCGCCAACAAGTTCTGTTAATGTCACAGACCAGGTTAAGGCCTTGCGTGTGGGTTGCATGAGTGGAGTTTGACTTACGGGTATGCAGCAACTCCATCAAGGCTGGGTCTGAGATGGCCTTGTATGCCAGACACAGGTCACCTCTGAGCGGTCTTTACGAGACTGAGTAGAAGGACAGGGCTTTTAGCCTATCTGTATAGGATAGCTGTTTGAGACCCTGAATTTTCCTGGTCAGGAACCTCTGTCGTCTCTCCAGCTGCTGCATGTGCTTGGCAAGGTACATGTTGAAGGGGGCATTGTACTCGATAATAGGTCTGATAAGGGAGGAGTACAGGGATGTTATGACCTCCTTGTTCCTGGATGAAATGCCCTTATTTATGAGGTGGGCCATGTAGAAAGCCTTCTGTACAATGGAGGCAACGTGGTGGTCAAAAGTCAGGCTGCTACCAACCTGGGTGCCCAAGTCCCTCATGATTGATTGCATGCTTAGTGCATTGTTATTAATGTGATAATTAGTGGGGATGCCATTTTCTCCAAAGGGAATAATGATGCATTTCTTGGCATTCAGTTTGAGGCCATGCTTCTGACACCAGTCATTAGTCTGGGTAAGGCCCTCTTGGAGGATGTTCACGTCACTAGGGGAATTAAAGACAACACCCAGCTTGCAGACATCTGTAAACCTGGTCAGCCACAGACCACTGGTTTTGGCTTGCACCTCAAAAAAGTATATCCCAAACAGCAGAGACCCCAAGACCAATCCTTGGGGTACAACAGTTGTTACTGGTCTACTACTAGAGGTGGCTTCCCCTACTTTGACTGAGTGGGTTCTGTCAGTAAGCCAGTTAGCTACCCATCTGGTAACATACAGGTTGATGCCTGTCTGGGAGAGTTTATCTATTATGCCCAAGTGGGGAATAGTGTCGAAGGCTTTGGCTAGGTCAAGGTGGGTGGTGTGCACTGTCTTCCCCTCATCCATGGATTTGGTGACTGTTTCAAAGAAGTTGACCAAGTTTAACAGGCATGATCTCTCTTTGACAAAACCAAACTATGTGGGGTCAAGCATTTGGTGGTTGCCAATGTCCTTGTTTATAAGGTCCATAATAATGCGTTCCATGGCCTTGCAGATCAGGCTAGTTAGGCTGATGGGGCTATAACTGCCTAGGGTCAATGGACACCCCAGCTTTGTGTAGAGGGATGACAGTGGCTGTCCTCCATTCAGCTGGGAGGAAGCTGGTGCTCAGGCTTTGGCTGAATAGGGTGCCTAATTGAGCTGATAGCTCATGCCTGAATTCATGTAGGATACAGCCAGGGATGTTATCGGGTCCCATGGAGACTGTATTTTTTGCTTTTGAGAGGGCATTAAAGACCTGCTCCCTGGTGATGAGGGGAGGGGGGCAGGTGCTGGGGATGTCCTGGTTTACTGATGGGGGAACAGGGGGTGAAGTTTTCACTGAACCTGTCTGCCAGCAGGTTGGCTATATCTATGGCATTTGTGTATGTGGTGTTATTAACCACCAGTTCAAAGCAGATTTGGGTGTTACCTTTGAGATTGCAGACATATATGAAGAAGGCCTTGTGAATGTCCTTAGTGGATGTGGCCAATTTGGACTTGAAGTTAGCCTTAGAGGATTTCACCAGTGACCTTATTTGCTTGTTCAAAGGACAACACATAGTAGTCATTAATTAGTACAGCCACACAGCTAATGGTGTGAAGTTTGTACATATGTATGTGTGTAAGGGGGACTGCTAACAAAAAGTGCTGTCTTTAAAACGTCTGCCAGTTATGCAGAAGAAACACAGTGACATGAGTCAATGGCAAGAAGGTTTATTACTAGAATATATCAGTAAAGAAGCTAACTTTGTGAGCTTGATAACACATGTTAAGCAAGTTTTCTTACTTCTTAAATGCAGGTCTTACAGGAAAAATGACTGCTCCCCTATCCATCAAGAGTTCTAGTATCAAAAAAGAATGAATTAATTGCATTTACTAAAAATTATTACCTCTGAATCATCTCTTGTTTTCTCTGTTGTTCAAATATTATATGTTTACTGTTGTTCATTGCATTATTGTTAATGTATTATCAATGACTAAAGTCATACATACTTGTATTTAGAGAAGTCAGGATCCAAGTATTAAATGTTCAGTGATTATACCCTGAATACCTCAAGTTTATAGTAATAATATACATTACTAAGCTGATGTTATCTGTGGTTCCATGGCATATTTATTTTATTTATTTATTTTTCTTTGTTTACCAGGAAAGTCTGACTGGGTAATACACATTTTCAGCATAGGCCTGGGGAGAAAAACTCCACTTACTTGCGTTGCAGTTCCAGTTGAACACAAAGTAGTTACATTTCTATTTACACGCAATTTATACACAAACAGTAGTTACATTTATATATTATAAGATTTTACAGAGGTGGAAGCTACTAAAGAGAAAGCCCATGTATAACTTAATGGATTGTACAAGCAGCAGTTATGCATAAAATTGTTTTATCATTTAAGTGAGAGATTGAGTGTATTCTGTTTAAGGAGTATTTTGAGAGTATGATACAGTGAACACAAAGTCTCAACCTTCAGATGAGCATATGTAGGACCAGAACTGGTTAAGATGTTGTTTAAGTAGTGTTTTAAAACTAGTGAGTTTGTTGGAGAGTTTTACTTGTGTGGGGATACTATTCCAGAGTTTATCATCTTATTGGGAGTAGAGTGAGTCTCCTGCAACATTATTTGACTTATTTGTAAGTAATAAGAATTTGTTACTAGAGCAGAGGTCCATTGCTGGACAATAGGTCAGTAATAAGTTAAGCTGCACAGGGCATTTTTCTGGGTCCTGATGGATATCAGAATAGAGCCCTGACTATGACTCAAACAACTATGATTAAGTAGTGACTTTGACACTGGAGAAGCCACCTGAGCAAAGGAGAATAATGGTATATAAGCAAATGACCCCTTAAGGAAAATGAAAGTAAAGACATTTGAAAAAACACACAAAAGCAAAGATGCATAATAAAATAAACATAAGGGTCAGCATATGCATGTACACACATGCATTATTTTTCTACTTTTGTGATCTCTTCTGTTATACAGTAATCTGTAAAATGTTTTCCCACATTTGCATGCCCCAGCTGAGTATCAGCTGCTCAGCTGTGTCAATCTTGTTTGAGTATCCCCTGTGGTATCTCATTTGGTTGGGCCACTACTACTCTGGGCCAGTAATCAAGGAGCCTCAATCCTCACCACTGACACTAGTGAGGGATGGCCACTAGAAGCAAAAATGGACACACAGTAGTTTCAGATGCAACTTTCTGCACCAAGCACAATTTCCCTTAAGAGCACATAGTGAGCACACTTCAGATATGGGGCTGGATTGTCTTTCTCTCTCCAGGCACCAAACAAGACCCCCCACTGATCACTTTGAAGCACCGTGTCCCTGTTCCAAGTAGCTGACACACACACACTTGAATATTTGATTTTCACACACACACACACACACACACACACACACACACACACACACACACACACCCACACACACACACACACACACACACACATATCTGGGAAAGGCTGGCACAGATTTACCAGTTGTTCCCTTTCTACCCAGACTATAATGTAATTACTCTGCCACCAGTCAGCTACACTAGGGCTCTTGCAAGGATACTCAATTATACCAAGTAAAATTAATACTAATACAAATGCTAGAGTTTGACCAAAGCAGCAAGGCTTTCAGGAGTGGCCACAGTGTCACGAAATAAGCATAACTACTCTCAAGATGTCAAACGTATTCTCTAAAAGAGCAGCCAGAATGAAAGGTACAGAAATATTTAATAACAAATAATAAAATAGAAAACATTTTAATACTGAATATCTAGTTGCAATCACAGGAAATATAAACATAACACAGTTGGATAGATTCACACAGATGCAGAAAAAACAATGCTTAACTAATCTCACTATATTTTCTTGACTGATCAAAGAATTACTGTTCCCTCATTAAGTTGCTTATTACAGCAAGGCAAGATGAGGTGTGTGGTTGTGTTAGATATCTGTGGGAGATCTTTCCTGTCAGGTTCTGAAAAACAAAGTGCTGTGAGAGTTCCAACATGTATCTCATTAATATCTAAAAATCATTGCAGTGTAGGTTATAGATTGACCTCACCTCTGGTCACCTGACTTTGGTACAATACACACCCAGAGCTTTGCTAAGATCTGTTGCAGCACCTGAAAGCTATAAAACAATTTCAAAAACTTTCACCTTCCAGGGTAGCAATTAGTTCACCCTTAAGGACAATGCAGTAAGATTCCTAGTCCTGGTTTTCCCAGACATTTTGTCCCTGGCTGTAATCAGACCTACAGGATAAAATCTTTATGGTCTAAACAAACCCATTTAATTTTAAACCTATTTTTCAAAATTACCTAGACTGAGATTAACCTCTTCGCTTCCAGAAGTCTCTGTTAAAACATATACATTTAATCAGTTATAATAATACTGTCTGGCATGCATGTATATATCTTTTCTGTCCAACAGGACCTGCTGTTGATGCATTTTTAACACAAGTAATTTTACAAATACTTTTTAACACAAGCATCTGTACAAATCAGTGTGATAGTCAAATGACATAAAATTATTTACAAAACTCCAGCTATCTATGCTGGCATATGTTACACAAGCACTGCATTACTCTCCCTGCCACAGATGGCACTAACTCATATCATCACAGGCAGGTAAGTTAGGGGAAGTGAAACAGAACAGCTGGTCCTGCAATCCACTGAGAATTGTCTAGTATGTGCAGCTGGGTGAAACTAGTGATGTTATGTCCATCATCATACACAGTTCTAGCCCCAGCCACGATGTCAGAAATTTACTGATAATCTGTCCCATGACTGTGGCCCATTCTCATTATCTTCATCATGGACACAGACCATTCCTTGCTGGAAAGTCAAAGCCCCTCTTTTCTACCCTTCCTTCCTCAGCTACTTCAGTGCCCAAGCCTCCAACTGATCTTGGGGTATCTGAATCAAAGTAACTATATCCGTCTACAGTGTGGAAGCAATAAAAAACCTGTCAAGTTCTGATGTTCCCCACAGGTAAGTTCATTTCATCCTATGACATGCAGGTCAAATGTTTAATGGCAAACTCCACCCTCTAACAGAGTTATTTTATCCAACAGCTATATTTTATTCCTGTAATATTACATATACATAGTTTAGTGCCTTTAGTATCTTTCAGTTTCATATTTTTTACATTTTTCTTACCATAGTCCATCTGGTTCCATATATATATTTTTTTGCTCAAATATCATACTGTATCAGAAAGAAATTTGTATCAGCCTGCATGACAAAGGTTAGATACACTTATTTTGGTAGTTTTTGTTAGTGATCTCCCATAACTGTGCATCCCAAAGATCTGCATTGCAGAGGTTTGAACAGTACAATAAACTATACATTAATGGTTAAACTCTTTTTATTTCATTGTGTTAGATGCTGGAAAAATGTTTGTATAAAAGACAGAGATAAGCCATATGAAAACACTTCACAAACAAACTTGACTGTGTTGTCATTTTAATTAGTAAAGTGTTTTCTGATCAATGAAACTGTTGATACTTAAATTCAGTATGGAGTACTATGGAGTACTTTGTTTCTATTTGCTTTATAAATTATTTAAACTCATGACAACTTACAATGTCTAAACAGGAATATGAGCAGGGTATGGATGCTGCTGCATTGCATACGTAACAAAACTATGCAGTTTACCTGCCTTACATTACAGCAGACTTAAATGAAGCATAAATATTTTTCAGTAGTTCACAGTCAGAATAAAGCATAGTAATTCAATGAAAACTGAACACAGAAAATGTGTTCAGTGGCATTCTAAGAAGCCAGTGAATTGCACAACACAGTCACTATATTTGACTAAAGAGAGAAAGAAGCTATTATGATTTGGTTGTGTCCTATTCAGAAAGGGGTTTGTCTTTATTACTCAGCCTTCGAGGTCTTCAGTCAATGTGATAATTGTAAGGGATTATTGCAATATGGTTAACAACATTTAACATGAACTGATCCCTTGATATAATGACACAGTGGCCATTTATGATGCCACCTTTGATGCCTGGCCAATATCCCACCAGACTGCCAAATATAATGTGACATCCCCCACGTAAAACCCATGTCAGTAATTAAGGAGCCTCAATCCCCACTACTGACTCCATTGTGGGAGCATCATGGAAAACACGAGAGCACAGAGTGCACAAGAGTAAACTTCCACTACTTCTTTAGGAGCGCAACAGGAACATGGTCTATTTTCTTGGGATTAGACTATATACCTCTGTCCATCCCAAATGTAATCATTTATCATACACTTCAGAGAAATGTGTTCCAGTTTAAGACCTCTAACTTACTCACACAAAAAATAGCTTTAAATCTCACACACTCAAACACTTATGGGAAGCCTGATACAGATTTTCAGCTGTGTCCCCTCCCCAATACAAATGGTAAATGCTGCCACCAGAGTCAGATGGGTCTACATGCCCTTCAATTGGTGATCAATTATTAAAAATGAAATATCAAAATAAATAATAGGTATGATCAGAAGCAGGCATTCAAGGTGACCTGGGGAGTATCGAACAGGTATAAACACTCTCTAATCTCTAAAGAACACACTGATTGTCCAGCCACCATATAAAGTAATAAAAACATTTAATAATAAGTAAAATTATTGCAAGAATATAAATAAAAAAATTTCAATAAACACCAGAATTCAGTTACCAAAAATATAAGATTAAACGTAGGATAGAAGCCTATCATCTTAGAAAACCTCTATCTAAATAACTGAACTTTCCTAATCTTCAAGGCAAAGGCAGGTTCTGGTGAGTTCTTTTTCTGGGTATCTTCTGACTGCAACTCTTCACCAGCTGCTCAACTTAACAGTCTCAACTATTTTAAAAGTAACAGTCAACTGTTTGAAAAAGTTATTTTTCCTGTCAATCAGCTGTTCAAATAATCCCCTAGCAATCAGGAACATTCTAATGACATCACCCACTGTACAGCTGATTCCCCACAGACAGTTTGTACATAAGAATCTCCCTCACAACCATGTGCAATTAGAAATGTATCAAAACACTGACAGATTTTTTTTAAACATTTTGTATAAACAGGGAGATACTCAACATTTAAAAAACTTATTTACATTTTCACAATTAGACCTGCTGGCATACAATACAGTTACTCTGAGAATATACACAAATCTCCTGCCAGACATGCTAACACAGATGACAGTGTTTTCATTTTCTTGACACCCCCCCCCCCATGACTCAAGCACGATTTTCAAGTGACCCTTGAAAACCAATGTTTGAGAAAAATGGGTCTACCTGGGAATATTAACCCACTTGTCTCCAGGACAATCCTTCTGCATTGGCATTATTAACCCCACCGTGATGTTGTATGGTCATATCATATGCTTGCAATCATAGACTTCACTTCAGTAAGTTGACATTTTGCTTACTGACCCTATTAAGCCATGTTAAATGGTTATGATCGGTGAGTACAGTGTATTTTTCCCATAAAAATAAGGCTGCAGCATTTGCAATGTCCACACTATAGCCGAACACTCTTTCTCCATGGCTGCATAACACTTTTCTATAGGTTGGAGTTCATGGCTCAGATATACCACTGGGTGCTCTTCTCCTTCTGCAGAAAGTTGCCTAAGTACAGCCCCCACCTTATAATTTGAAGCATCTATCTGTACAATAAATTCTTAATTGTAATCTGGGTTGGCTAACACAGGGGGGTCCTCCCAAAATCTTTTTTTGGAATGCCTGTTCACAATCTGGGGTCCACACTACCATGGTCAGTTTATTCTTCCTAGTTAGGTCAGTAAGGGGTGCAGCTATGATACTGTAATTGGGCACACATTTCCACATGTCCCTAGAAATGCTCTCATTTATTTCTTAGTAACAGGAACTGGCCACTCTTAAATAGTTTCCAACTTGACAGGTACTGGCCTCATTTTACCACTTTCTACTCTGTGTAAGTGACTTCTGCCATACCCACTTGACACTTACTGGGTTTAATGGTTAATCCTGCCCTATTTAATCTATCCAAAACCTCCCTCACATGTTGGTCTGCAGATGCCCGTAGCATAGTCTTCAATGTAAGAGTTTAACCTCTCCACAAGACCATTAGTCTGATGATAATAGGGGGTGGTCTTTAGATGTTTCACCATACACTTCTACAGACATCTGAGCAGGACTGACATGAAGCTGACACCTTGGTCAGTTAGCATTTCCTGAGAAAAAACTACTCTGCTGAACATTTCTAGCATAGCATTTGCCACCTTCTCTGCCTCAATAGACAACAGAGCCACCACCTCAGGATATCTGGTAGCATAGTATATTACCACCAAGATGTATTCATTTCCTGTAGAACTTGCAGTACTCAGGGGTCCCACAATATCCAAGGCCACTGTCTGAAATGGCTCTTCGATAACAGGCAAAGGCATTAACAGATCCATAGCCTTGTCCCCTGCTTTACCAATTTTTTGACACTGCTTACAAGTCCTACAATATCCTAGCACATCCCTTGCAGTCCCAGGCCAATAGAAATTTTTACATAATACTTCTCTGAGTACGTCTTATGCCCATATGACCTGAGAAAGGAATGTCATGTGCTATGGCTAAAAGTGGCAGGTGGTAAGCTCTAGGCTCTATCAACTGCCATATTACTTCACCTTCTAGCCCACCTCCAGGAGTCCACTCTCTATACAACAAACCTTTGTTCCAGTATACAGACTCCCCTGTTCCTTCAGCCTCAGGCACCTCCTTAGCCATCTCCCTCAAGCTTTGTAACATAGGATTCCTAAGCTGAGCTTGTCTTAACTCTACCTTCATTACCTTCCCCAGCTCCCTTTCTGCTGGAAGCCTAGTCATTTCTGAAAGTTCTGCCTTGCTGTCACTCTGGGTACTACCACTCACCTCTGCCCTTGCAGTCACCGTGTCCAAAGGAACATCAGTACCCACGAGCAGCTGTGGCTCCCATTCAGCCTTACTGCTAGCAGATAGCACCTTCTCTGAAATAAGTACTACACCAGTCCCCAGCTTCAGGTATGAAATCATTCTGGGTCTCTCCCAGACATCAAGACCTACATGCCTTTCTCCAAGCATGATTGCATGTCACTGAATGTACACAAGGTACTGCATCATCAGATTCATTCCCTATCAGGCCATCTACAGGAATATTCTCAAACACACTTACTTGCTTGCTTCCTTTTTCTTCCACCCTCCCAGTCAAGAAGAAACTTAGCCAAATTTATTTGGAATGAGGTCCCTCCCAACACTGTGACTGCAGTGGACTGCCCAAGAAAGTACTGCTCTTTTCTAACCACTGCAGGCCTTGCAATGGTTATATCAGAAGCTGTGTCCCTCTTAGCAGTTAACTGTTTACCATCTACTAATACAGGATATACATTTTTTTGTGATAATTTGGCACCCCAGGTGTTTCTAAACAACTTACCACTGGCAGTTTGTCATTCACAATTTCTGGCTCCCTCACCTTCTGTTTCTCACCTTGCCTTGATGGACATTTGGCTGCTATGTGTCCCCTTTGGTAACTCTTGAAACATCTAATCCCTAACTGTGCACTTGGATTAGTAGTTTCTCCAATGACTGGTGTACTCTGTTGGAGTGATTTAGACCCCCCCCCTTATGTCCATGTGCAACACTAGGTATCCCTTTCTTATGCAGTGGTGCTCTTAGTGTTTTAGTCTCTCTTTGGTCTTCAGCTATTTAGTCTCCATTTCATATTGGTACTGCTTCTTCTCAGCCTCCAGATGTCACATTCACTCCTCGACCTCCAGACATTGGGTTTCCAGGTGCAGTCTCTCTGCTGATTCCAGTTCAAGATGCTTGGTTTCCAGTTCATGTTGATGCTGTTTCTCCTCAGTCTCCAGGCATCACATTTTCTCCTCAGCCTCTAAGCAGTCTCTCTAACTCCAGATGGATTCTCAGGTCCTCTGAAGAAAAGGTGGATTGTCATGTCCTGGCAGGCTGCACATCATCAATAACAAACTGTATACTCTCCAAATGGCTGGTCTGAGCTGCTGATGCAACCAAGGCTGAAATCATTGCTTCCTTGGTCAGGTTGCATGCACCAATCCTTGGGCTTCACACTCTTTAGCCAGCCGGATCTTTGTCAGCTTGATAAAATCTTCTGCTGACATCCTTGCCTGCTATCCCTGACTATCTAACTAAAAATAAATAAATAAAACTGCATGGATTGAAATTCTGAATGTTTACCTAGTGTCTGTCAAGAGTGCACACCTTAATGACAACTACCCACAGGCTACTGAAATCCAATTAAAAATCCCACTAAGCTGCCACCAATAGAATGTGACATCTAGACAATATCCACCAGGCTGCCAATAATAATGTGATGTCCCACAGTTAAAACCCAGGTCAGTAATTAAGGAGCCTCAATCCTCACTACTGATTCCAGTGTGGGAGTGTCACGGAAAACACCAGAGCACAGAGCACATGAGTAAAATCCCACAGTTTCCCTTAAGAGCACAACAGGAATACACTATTTTCCTGGGACTGGACTATACACCTGTGTCCACCCCAAATGTTGTCCCTCATCATACACTTTAGAGCAATGTGCTCCAGTTTAAAACCTCTGACTCACTCACACTCAAAATAACTTTAAATCTCACACATTCAAACACTTATGTGAAGCCTGACACAGATTTCCAGCTGTGTTCCCTCCCCAATACAAATGGCAAATGCTTCCACCAGAGTCAGACAGATCTACATGCCCTTTAAAGGATGATCAATTATTAAAAATTAAATAGCAAAATAAATGATAGCTATGACCAGAAGCAGCCAGGTATTCAAGGTGACCTTGGGAGTATCAAACAGGTATAAACACAGTCTAATCTCTAAAAAACACAGTGATTGTCAGCCACAATGTAAAGTAATGAAAAACATTTACTAAGTTATATAAATAAATAATTTCCAATAAACACCAAAATTCAATCACCAGAACTATAAAAATAAACTGTAGGGTAGAAGTCTATCATCTTAGAATAACTCTATCTAAATAACTGAACTTTCCTAATCTAACTAGAGAATACTGTCCCTGATCTAATCTAAAGGGTCTATATCAGATGATCGAAAGATTACAAGTCCAAAGTACACAACTTCAAACTTCAAACCTCGAAAGCTGACAACATCGAACGGACAAAAAAAATACTAACTACCCAAAAAAAAATGCTCTATGCAGGGGGCCAAGCCCCCCTGCACCCCCACACCCCTTGCTACTTAAATATACCAACTCTGAGATCGCACTATAGTGCAGTAAAGGGAAATATTCCCTTCCCACACTCTATGGCGATCTCTGTTCTATGGTTCGATGTTGTCAGCTTTTGAGGTTTGAAGTTCGAAGTTGTGAGCTTCGGACTTATCAGCCTTCGATGTTCCAATATAAACCCAATCTAAAACATAACAGCAAGGCAAAGGCAGGCTGTCAGTTCTGCTGAGACATTTTTCTGGGTATCTTCTGACTTTAACTCTTCACATTTTGTATAAACAGGGAGATACTCAACATTTTAAAAACTTACATTTTCAAAATTAGACATGGTGACATACAATACAGTTAATCTGAGAATATACACAAATCTCCTGCAAGACGTGCTAACACAGATGACAGTGTTTTCATTTTCTTCACACCACCAACTCAGGCAAAACTAGTATCCAAAGTATCTCTTAGTCAGGGTGGCTGATTACAGTGACCATCCTGCAGCTATACCCTGATCTCAGGAGACGGATGTGACCAAAGTGCTTATGATGGAGATACTTAGGAGATACTAAGGGAAAGACAATGCACCAATGTATTCCTGATGGTAGGGTGCAGAGAAGTTAATTGTATGTACAAAGGATTGAGACAGACATATACCACTATTTAGGACCTGTATTAGCCTACTGGAATTTGCTTTAGCACTGTTGTTTTTAATCTGCTATATGTTTCTGTATTATTATACTATTACTGATGCTTCACAACTGTATTATATAATATCTATGTACTGACTTTTGATTTCTGTGATCTATTGCATATTTGATCAATTGTATATACTCTACTTGTGATGAGTTCTATATGCTCTACTTGGAGCCCTGGTTTTAGCTGAAAGGGTTAGATGGCTATCCCCCTTATTCAGTTAACAACTAAATGAATTAATGAATGAATGAATGACTAAATAAATATATAAAGTAAATAAATGAACAAATGTGTATCAGTAATTGCTGTTTTGTATGCATGTTAACAAAAGTTATATAATGAATACCCCCTGCACAATGTTTAGAACGCTATTGTCTGTATCCTTGCCTGTACTTCTCACCCCCACCACCACTCTGCAGCACCTGGTTGTGTACACCCACTGTTTATTATATCTTCAAACAGAGTCTCAGTGTATCAACACAGGAAGGTTGATAGTTTCCTGTAGCCAATGTTTTGCTGTACTGGGTCTGCCTAGGATACACACTGACTACACTGTGGAGTCAGAGACGTGGGATAATGTGAGCTTTACTTTTGTTTTCAACCTTCTCCATCTCCATGGAGTCGGTGTGTCCTCAGACTAGGAATATTTAGCGAGTGGAGTGCATGGGTTTCCCTGAACATCAAAGGCAGAAAAATGAAATATTTTATGTGCTTTGTAACGTCATGAATGCTGCTGTTTTGAAATGTGATTTCGCAAGGAATTTAGACATTTTGCTTAAGACTAATTGCATGTTGACTAAATGTCATATAGTTAATCATAATAAATCCACTTGACTGGAACGATTACTTCTTCATGGAGAGAGGACATACACAGAAATTCACTGATAGTCCAGTGTTGATCTATATTCCAGTAGCTCCACAGTTTCCTCCCGGGGGAAGATAGAGTTACTTGAGCTGGAAGACAGTAAAACAAGCAAAAAAGACAGCTCTGAAAAAAGACATATGTAGGCAATGCATATGTGCTCCTGTTTATACTTCTACAGATATCAAATATGTTTAGTCTTTGATGATTTGTTTTTGTAAGTTATTTATATTTATATTTTTATTAGTTAGTTTTGGTAACATAAAATTTGATACACAGTTGGAAATAAGCAAGCTTAAAATAAAAAGCGATCTCCCTGCTGTTATTTAGTGATACATTTTCTTACACAGCCCTGAGAAAACGTAAAGGTAATTGAAAGAAAAAAAGGCTGCACTTACAAAAACTTACCTGTGAAAAGTACTTTCCATACATTTCATTAAGACACAAGTCACTGAGCCTTTCACTGGATGAAACAAACTGGCTAAAATTCCTACTCAACAAACCCAACAAAAAGTATCAAAGCTGGGGAGATTAGCCATCCTACACCCACATACTAATTTCATGTTTGCAGAACTGTGCAGAAAAAAAGGTAAAGTCCCAACTCTGGACAGACAGAAACAACACTAGCAGTAATTTCCTGCATAAAATATTCCAGATCAGGGAAAAAAGAGATAAACAAGTTTAAACTTGCTTGCTTTTCTGTGCTGCACACATCAAATGGTATTGGAAAAAAAGACACCGAACCATGTAAAGTTTAATAGTTTGGTATATACATTTGTGGGATCATCATTCAGAATAGAAAATAGATTTCTTGAGATGCCAGTTTTTTTAAATAAATTCCAGCCACCTCTTACCTATTCTCTGTACCCCAATTGCATTCATTACTATTGGCAGAATATCTTTTCTCCATTCCCATGTTGGCTTAGTTCTTAGAATATTTTCTGCTACTTTATGAATAAAATATTCTGTATGGTTTTTACTATTATCAATGATCTGCCTCCAAATCACAGTTTCCTCCTATTTCTTGAGCTTTCCCCCATTTCTTCATCACTCCTTTCCATTTTGAATTATAGCTTTCTGCTTGTGCTATGTATAGGAGCCTAAACTGTGTAGCACTGAAATACTCCTTGGAATCAGGTAGTCCCAAAGAACCTTGTCCTATTGGAATGATCATCTTCTCCCACTTGATTCTTGCCCTCTTCCCCTCCAAGTTGAAAACCTTCAACTTGTTATTAATTAATACCCACACCTTTGTCTTATTGATAAAAATATACCTGATCTGCGTATAAAACTAAAGGAACTAAAACATTTCACTGCTTGCATCTTGCTATCAATATCCATAAAACAGAGCTATAGTTTCTCAGTTTTTGTATTATTTTTTGTTTAGTCTCTTCCCGCATATCTTTAGCTGCCATAACAGACTTTTTAACTCATACTCCTAAGTGCTTCATTTTATCATGTCTCCATAAATATGGGTATTGCAGAACCAATTCATGTATGGAGACTTACTTTACAGCTATTGCCTTTGTTTTATCTTCATTAATTTTGTATCCCAAAAAGATTTAAACAGTCTCAGAATGCTCCACATCACTGAACTGTCTTTTTCTGATTTTATTAGGTGAAAATAATATCATCTGAAAATAAAGCCAACCTTTTTTGGTTAGCATATCAATTATATTCTTGAATTTCTAAGTGCATTATTTTCTTTGCCAATGGTTATAAATATAACACAAATAACAAAGTGGTAGTTTCATATTTCCGAAAGAGAGATTCTGTTTAGAAGGAACAGAGCAAGTTGATTTTAAGTTAATATTGACAGCTTGATTTCTGGCTGGGGTGCCTTCTGTGCATAGTCTGTATGTCCTCCAATGTGTTTGCATGTTCCTCTGGGTACTCCGGTTTCCTCCCACATTCCAAAGACTTGCAGTAGGTGGATTGGGTATTCTAAATTGTCCATAGGTGTGAGTATGGATGTGAGTATGTGGTGTGGAAGAACATCTAGCAGGGCTAGCCACCCAATGGTGTAAACCTTGCCTCTAGATGATTGTCACTGTTGAAGTGGCACCCTCTCCTCATGTGCAAAATGGGAAAAGAGGTTGTGGATGAACAGATGGATGGATGGATGGATGGATGGATGGATGGATTTATGAATTATTCTGAGAAAATTCTTGCATTGCAAGCTTGATGTTAAAACATCTAAAATGAAATGTGTTATGAGTTTGCATTTCACGAAGATAAACTTGTAAGTTGATGTTTTCAGTATATTTATGCCAACAACATATTCAAATACACAATCTTAACTGACTAGAGAATTTCACTGCAAGTGTTTCTAAACTGCTTCTATAAAATGCATTTTGAAAGACTAAGGGAAAGTATTGGCTAAACAATAAGCTATGTCCTACATCTGCAAAGCCCAGTGTGATTCATTACACCCTGAAACTTTACTGAAAACATTTTGCTTTCATTTAGTAAGCTGATGGAGATGCTCAGAAGAATGAAGATAAGTATATAGCTCAGATAAGTTCGTAAGTCTAAATCTTGCAAAGGTAAAGATAGGTAGAGCTCACTGGTCTGTGCTGGTCATATATAATAAGGTATAGCACAAGCACATGCACAGAAATCGAAATCAGCACAGTTACAAGGAAGAGTCTGCACTAAATCAGAACAACCTTCATGAATGTATGGGGAGGATCTTAACTGAAAGGGGCATTTATTACAGAATGCAGCCTGCTGAAACTTGTAAGCTGACAATTATTATTAAGCAAAACGAACTGGTGTATAGGATAGTCTGTAGGTAAGGAACATAAATTGTAATTTTAACAGAAAAAAAGACAAACACAAAGAGAAACAAACATTACCCATCTTTCTTAAAGAGGACAGACTACTTAGTTTACTGTATTTATGAAAATTAATTATCTGAATGCTCTATAAAAGAAGTCAGTTTTTAAAGTCTGTGAAGTATACCACCGTGCCCCACAATCACAACAACCAAATTTTAATAGCATGCAGACACAATGAAAACTGGTTATCATGGTTTCACTTTGGAGCATTTAATGACTTGTTGCTGTTATGTCAGTAGGCATACTATAAGAGAAAGAGTCAGACAAAGATAGAGTTTAAAACACTGCAATAAAGATGCAGACCCTGATAACAGAAACTGGAAACAAATAATTTTATTAATTCATTGTGCAGATGTAAATCACAGCAGTGTACAAGTTTTAAGAAATGTGCAGATCTAAATAATTATAGGACAGACACTACAAAAAAATTGGAAAATATGAGTGGGGCTTCATATTCTCTACTCATCTGTGGTTTAAAATACTCATACTCATCCCTTAGTCTTCAAGTCTTTATATAGCTTTATGCATACTTATAAACATTACATATTTATAATGCACAGTGCAAGATTCATTATGCTGTATATTATTTGTAACTGAAGCATTTACACTGTTAAAACATTAGGAGAATTATTTATTTTATTGTTCTTTATAACACAGTCATATCCATTGCTCTCACACCATATAATTAACAGAATAACTATATTCTGTAGTCTGTGATAAAACAAGGGTTTAACAGCATAAGCACATTACTTTATTAAGCATGTTACTTAAAGAACTAAATCTGTAGGCAGGAAATGGCTATCAGTAGGAGAGCTAGTGCCAGACTGACAGAAGGAGGCATTGTTACTGTAGTGGCTCCATTACAAAGATCACCATTGCAGCAGGCATATGTGACAGATTGTTTCAGCTCTGTTCCAGTTGTGTTGCATTTTTCAAGATTCAAACAACCTCTCCTAGTAGCAACATCTAGCACTGTGAAAAGAAAAAAAAAACAAGAGTATGTTTAGTTTCATGTGTTTTTCTTTGAACATTTCTATGATTCAGGTATTATACACACATGAGCTATTTTAGGTGAGAACAGTGACTTCCATAAGTATATACAGAAATACCATTTTAGGTGAGGACAGTGACTTCTATAAGTATATACAGAAATGATCTATATGTAGTATTTTAAAATAACAATCCTATTAAAGAACAATTTTCTGCCTCAACTTGGAAGTTTGAACGTAATATAGCGTGTCCTTTAATTCAACCATAAAGTGAACAGAAAAACAAAATCATGATCTAGGCAAAATATGTGTCAAGAAAATACTCAATAACAGTAAAATAGATATGTTGAGAATACAAATAATCATGAAAAAGTATGAACACAATATGGATACATTACAAAAAAAATATTTATTCACAAATAAAGTAAGAGCTTTCGTACAGGATAGTACCTGTACTTCTTCAGACAAGACAATACTGAATGCAAGACTGTATATATACTCTCCCAGAATGTAAATCTAATGAGCTATGAAAACATGGTCAATTAAGCATTGTTGTTCTTCTTTCGGCTTTTCCCGGTTAGGGGTCGCCACAGCGGAACTCCGGTCCGCTAATGATTGACAGTAGATTTTTTATGGGTGACGAGGTGCCAGCTCGACACCCAACCTTCAACGAAGGCGCGCCCATTCTACACGTCTTTCGAATGCCATTTGACTGCGGGGAGGACAGGCAGACTCCACATGGTCAATTAAGCATTAATTACATTAAATAAAAGACCTAGCTTGGAATAATATAAGAAAATCATTAGAAAATACATTGAAAAATACAATTCAAAATACCTCAGAAGTGTACATTAGAAGTATATTGGAAAAGTAGCCACTAACACCTGATAAAAATGTTAAATACTTATAAGACTGAAAAATGAATAAATATTAATAAATTAGATAAGAAATTATATAAAAAATGGATAAAACATTTTTAGATCTAATTCTCACAATGACGTCTGACGAAGTGGCTTAGTCCACGAAAGCGCTCACCTGATATCTGGTTTTGGATTAAAAGTGTTTTATGTTATTTACGGCCGTGGTCTGGTGCCTCCTTTTTCTGCTTTTACGAAAAAAAAAAAATATATATATATATATATATATATATATATATATATATATGAGATTGGTACTGATCCCCCAAAGGAACTTTTAACAGAAGCACAAACAGCCGGGCATACTTCCGCAAAAGTTCCTTTCACCGAAAAAGCACTTTTGCGGAAGTATGCCTGCAGCTAGAGGGAGTCATGGGGGAATGACTGTTGCGGAGATCGTACTACGGTGCAGATAAGGGAATATTTCCTTTTCCCCACTGTAGTGCAATCTCGGAGTGAGAATATTAAAGTAGGGGGGTGTGGGAGACACAGCCCCCACATCGTTCAACAGTCCTAGATCCATATATATAGGGAATTAATTGATAGAGCATGGTCAGTGAAGCAGTAGGGTGCATTCACTAAATTACTGCAACAAAATGTAAACAATATGTCAATATTTATACACTGCAGTATTCTGTGTTTAACTGATTTTATAAGATGTAAGTATTTATGAAGGTTGTTTTCAGTACAATACTGCAATCAAATCCATACAAGGCACAAATATGTTTGTGTAATAGATTTCAACATGTAAATGCCACCAGAACTTGATAGCCATATATTCTTCTGCCAAGTACACATAAACATTTCCCATAAAATGTCATCCAAAGTCTGCATAAGCACTTCCCATACATAATGATCTACTTCAACAAAGATTTATGAAAATAAAACTATTTAAAAAAACACTGTATAGCCACAGTGGTGCAGCGGTAGTGTTGTTGCCTCACAGCAAGAGGTTCTCCTGTTCGATTCTCGGCTGGAGTGCTTTCTGTGTGGAGTCTGCATGTCCTCCCCACAGTCAAGTGGCGTTCGAAAGACATGCATGAATGGGTGTGCCTTTGTTGAAGGTTGGGCGTCAGGCTGGCAACTCGGCACCATAAAAAATCTACTGCCAATCATTAGCGGCCCGGAGTTCCACTGTGGCGACCCCTAACCGGGAAAAGACAAACAACAACTCTGAATGTTGTATAATGTAATGTGTGAATTTATGTGTATTTTCTCTTTTGTCTCCCTCCTTTCCTCTCTCTTTCTATTATTTTAATTATGCATCCATTTCTCCTTTATTATTTTCTTTCTATCCCATTTATGTTCATTTTTTAACAGATCCAAAATCTTCTGTAGTGACACAGGCATGTACATCCCAGGTAAGGAAGCATTTAACCCCTGCCAGTCTGGGGATGTCCTTGCAAGGCTGGGTTGGTGGAAGATGTCCTGCAGGCACCCCAGCACATGGCAGCCTGGCAAGCCTTACTGAATGGGGGTTTTGGAACTTGGTTAAGGATGTGCTGGAAGAGGTAGTAGACAGACAGATTCGTCCAGTTGAGGCCTTTATTCATTGTGTTGAATACATGCTTTCCCAGCTTGTGACAACTACCACATCAGCACAGTCTCCTACTCCACTCAGCATCAGGGTCCTTCACTACACCACCATCTGGCAGTGGAAATGTTTGAGGCTCTGTGGACTGGGACTCCTACTGGCCCCTCCTCAGTCCTTCTTCCCTTATCCTTTCTTCTGCACATTCTTACCTATTCCCCCCCCCACACTAACCTCTTATATAAAAATATTTGAAAAATAGGGGGACTGTCCCTAGCCAAAAAGATTGTTCCCCCTCATTTCCCACCTCTTCCAGCACTACTCCCTTGAAGCTTTCCTTAATTTCCTGTGATTCCCTCTTTCTTATTTCCCCCTTTTCATTCTTTAAAGCAAACATCAGGGTGCCCACATACGATGCCCCTATATAAAACATTTTAAACCCCTTTATTTTTTTAAAATATTAATAATAAAAGCTATGCAGTCTGACACTTGTCTTTCATCTATCAAGAATGACTGTGCATAGCTGCATCAGTCCACAATATCTGAATGCATACAAAGTAATGTGAAGCCTACAGATTTCACGCAGTACTTCATATATACTTATTGCTTAACTTTTTGTATCTTAGGCTTTTGCCATAAGTAGGCATATTTTTTTTCAAAATGGCTTTGCTTTTCCTTATTCAGCATGAATAATCTGTGGTTAGCTTATTTACATATACGCATAGCAGTGCTCCTTGCAGATAATCGCTACACAGCTATGAAGCTCTGAATACCACTTGATGTGTATATTTCATGACATGTTTAATTAGGTACAATGAGGGAAATGTAAATGACCATACAAAAGGGAGAGCGGTTACCTCTTGCCAGAGAAATATATGCATTCTATGAATTCCAAGAGATAATTCTGCAGGCAGCTTTTGAAGAGAGAAAATATGGAATAATTCCTGTATTTACACATAAGGAATTCCATACTGCTGGTGTGAGAAAGCCTTTCCTGAGAATGTAACGGTGAAAGTAAGTTGGCAGACAGAAATAAAACCCAAGTCCTGTGAACCTAATTACTAGTTTTTAAGTATGACACAGGAAAGAAGTCATTATCAGTAGCTAATAGATTAAAGTGATTAGACTGTAACATTAATTGATCAGAAAGTCTTAGGTGAAGTCCAGAAGGTGAGAGTGGTGAATACACAGCATAAGATAATGGAATAAAACAACAGATTTGGTTTAGAGCTTTCTGAAGTAATGTAAAGATAAGGGAAATTACAAAAGAAGACCAGGGGAAGACCATACTGAAACTTTTCAATGGGCACATTTGTACTACAACCGAGTTTTGTATTTCTGAAGTAAGGAAATCAGAAACTCTACAGAACAATTTGAACTGGCAAGGACTTTGTTTATAGCAGAATTGACATGGGGATAGAAAGCAGGGGATGAATCAAGCAGTAAAGTAAACTAAGATGTTAATAATTTGAAATGGCTGAAACTGAATGTAATAAAGGTTAGAAACACTGAAGGAAACAGAAATGAGCCTTTCCTGCTTACTAAATAAAATAGGTGTTGTTTTAGAGATACTGATTATAAGTTTGCTATTACTGAAATAGCAACACAAATGTTAGAAATTCTGAAAGTTGACTGTAGTTTGGTTATTGTGGTTATGTTTTGTAGGATGATGAACCCATTTGTTTAAAGAATCATAGTTAGATGTGGAAGGTCTTGCAGGATGGGTGTTAATAAAGAAATTGAAAATTATATGTCAAATGGATCTTTGGGGTACCCTGAAGAGGAGAGAGTGAAGAGATGGAGTTGCCAAAACATAATTGGATAGTTCCTTCGGAAAATGGATTTAAACCACTTAGGAGGTTTAGATGAGAAATGTATGCTTGACAGTTGATTAAGGAGAACAGAGAGATCAGCCAGGTTGAAGACCTGTTTATGGTCTACCGAAGTGAAACCAGTTAGGAGACTTTTATCCATATCACTTGAAGTAGGGTAATATTCTATGTTAAAGCTATGTCTGAATTAGCGTTCACATAGGTTGAGTATCTGATTTTCTTAGACATAGAACAGGACTTACTGTGATGCCTGTGCACTGGCCCAGTAATCAAGGAGCCTCAATCCTCACTACTAACACCAGTGAGGGATGTGTACATTGGGAGGAAGACAAATACACACACAGTAAAGTACAATTTCCCATAAGAGCACACAGAGATCACAGTCAGTCTAGGGCTGGTTTCTCCCTTTCTCTCCAGATCCCCAGTAAGACTCCCCACTGGCATATCTATAGAGTGGAGTCCTTAGCCAGGATTCCAAGCCAAGTCCTCCCAGCACTCTCTATCTGTCCAACAAGTGCTTCATGTCCCTGCCCAAGTAGCTCACACACACACACACACACACACACACACACACACACACACACACACACACACACACACACACACACACACACACACACACACACACACACACACACACACACACACACACACACACTTTGAGATTTGATTTATACACAAACACACACCTAGGAGACTGGCGCTGGTTTACTAGCTATGCCTCCTTCTGCCCAGACCATAAGGTAGTTAGCACTGCCACCAGAACCCCTACTTATAAGCTACTATAAAAGCCCTCACCAAAGGGTGTCCAATTCTACTGTACAATATTACTGTTATCCAAATGATAAGTGTAACCAAACTTTTAAGGCTAGTCTAGAGTGGCCTATACTGTATCACCAAATACATATGCAAGTATGCTAAGAGCTTAATTATCTCTACACACAAACCAGCCACAATTAAAAAGTTTAACTATATTTAATAATAAATAATAAAAACACAAGACAATACTTATTAACTCAACACAGTGACAGCAGAGTTCAGAATCACAGGAAATACTTTAAAACAAGATTGTAGGACAGTCTCACATAAGCACAGAAAACAGCTAACTAATCTTGCTATGTTCCCATCTAGCTCAAAGAGAAACTATGTTCTAAATAACTTCGTTACAGAGCCAGGCAAAGTGCTGGTGATGTTGTCAGATCCATAACAAAATACAAAATGCCCTGACTTTCTCTCTGAGATAGTTCTTAAATTAATAATACACATTACTGTTGAATCATCTCAGATTACATCATTCTTGTCACCTCTGCCTAGGTTTCCCAGGCTAGAAAACTTAAATTCTTAACATGTCTCTATTAAAAATACTTATTTCTCAGAAGCTAACAATTCTCTTAGAAGCTTGCCTGAAACTGGCTGTCATAAAACAATTACCTTGGAAACCTGTAATTACCTCCATTTCAAGACAATAAAAAGAAACCCCTAGCCTAGACATCCTGTCTCTTAGCTGAGATAAACTGACTTTATAACACATTGTAAAACTATTTATTTATCAACTTATTTTCTTAGAGTTTTGCAAGTTAACTCTATATATTCTAGTTTCTTCTATGAAAGCAAACATTTGCATTGGCATATAGTTTATACACATTTCTGCACTTTTCCAGCAGGGTGCACTGTGGTTACAATTTTGAAGCTCAGCACATAACACAGTTTTCTTACATGTGTAAGACAAGCATACAAATCATATTACTATTCACAAATGACATAGAATTATTTACAAAATTCTATCTAGCTGGGCTGGCAGCATCTTGGTTTATCACACTTACTTGTAATTATTTTCACCAATAGTAAGAACTTAGATTGTCAACAGTCAGGGGGGGGGTTGAGCACTTTTAAGACAAAAGTTGGAATGGTAAATTTACATGGAAGAGAGATAGTATCAAAACAAATGGAAAGATTATAATTAAAGGTTAATGGTTAGGCAAGGCAAAAAGAGGATTCTATTATGAATTTTTAGGGTGCATGACATTGTTGACTGGAGGCAAGACTTGGTGACTTAAGCGGAAGGAAGTGAGTGGAGTGAGTGGCAAGAACTCTGAATCTAAAAGATAAACAGAAATTGAAATGATTATTTGGTGGGAAAATTCTGAGTGGCATGCTGGCAGCTTTGCTGGTAGGAAGAGGTACATTTAAAGAAAGGTGTCTTAAAAGTATACTGACACCTCTCATAGGATAAAGTGGAATTATCTGAGTTAGGGAGGGAGTTGTGTCTGAACTCATGAGTGCAGCAACATAATTTTTAATATCAAATCAGAAGATTTGGAGTTGCCATATAGGACATTTTGTTTGAATTTACCATAGGATGATTTTGTGACCCTTATAGATATTCAGGTGCTCTTGCAAAGAGTGAGGTAACGCCCCATGTTGGGCATTATTGTGCTTAGAAAAATGGGCTATCTGTTAAATTATTCTGTGTTTGTTTTATTATTAGTATATGCTCTGTTTTATATTTTTTATGTAAAACAGTTCATCCTCCTAATGTTGCAAAGTTGTTGTAGGATATGTAATTGTTATTAAGGATTTTATATTCAGACATTTAGATATAAACACAGATAAACAAAGAGAAAGACAGACAGTGTTTCATAGTTATATATACAGACTCATATGTGCACACACACACACACACACACACACACACACACACACACACACACACACACATTTACACAGAAAATCATACACAAAGTTTCATAGGCACAGACACACACACTCATGCACACACCCAGAAACAAACACACACACACACACACACACACACACACACACACACACACACACACACACACACACACACACACACACACACACACACACACACACACACATTTACACAGAAAGTCATACACACTACCAGGTTATACCTCATACCATGCTTTTCGGCCCCAAAACTTGGACCAAACCACAAATGGAGGAGGAGTATCAATATTCGTCAAAGATACCCACACCTCCAGGTTGGTAGCACAGCACAAAGCATCAGAGACTATCCATGTGCAACTAACAGTGGGTAAAACTGCCTTCCAGTTTATAGCCTGCTACAGACCACCCTCCCAAACCCAGGAACCCCACTCAGCCTTCCTGAGTACACTGGAAAATATGAAGGTCTCTCCAAACACCATTATATTGGGCAACTTCAACTACCCAGACATAGACTGGGAGCATTACTCTAGCTCCAACACCCTAGCCCAAAGGTTCCTAGAATTTATAAACTCAAATGCTATGGAACAACTTGTGACCACTCCCACAAGAGGGGAAAACATACTGGACCTGATCATCACCAACATGGGGACTCTATGCTCCAGACCGGAAGTGTATCCCTCACACCATCTCACTGGATATCCACATCCCGACCTCACCCCCTGCTCAGAAAACCACAGTGAAAAACTTCTCTAAAGCAAACTTCACACTACTCAAAACTGAGGTGGAATCCTTCAAAGCCCCAGGCCAGTGGAAAATACGGCCCAGACCGCAGAATCCTTTATAAATGCATTTTATGAACACCTTCAGGAATGCATGTATCATGCAATCCCAAATAAAACTAAGACCCAATCCCTCAAAGGCAGGTGTCCTGTCTGGTGGACCCCAGTCATAAACAAACTATACAATAGAAGAAGGAAGTTACTACATTATAGGGCAAAATCCCAAAAAGGGAAGGCATCTCTGATCAGTATTAGCAAAAAACTACTGGCACTCAATCATCTAAGGCCAGCTTCAAGAGAAAAATTGCACAGGACACTAAAGACAATCGCAAAGCTTTCTTTAGTTATGTTATGAACCTGGGTGGGAATTCCCAGATATGCTCAGAATAAGTTCAAAATGACAAAAAATACACTGAACCCACAGACATTGCCAACATCCTGGCCGACAGATTCAGCGCAAACTTTTCCCCTCCACCCACCAAAAGAGCAGATATCTATTCCAGCAGAGTGATGCACCCCTAACATCTCAGATGCTCAGGTAAAAACCGCCCTCTCCAAAGCAAAAAACACAGCATCAATGGGACCAGACGGTGTACCGGGCTGCATCCTACATGAACTCCAAGATGAGCTGAACCCAAACTTAAAGCAACTGTTCAGTCTCAGCCTTACTACAGGATATGTACCCAAAGAGTGGTGTACAGCAACAGTGGTCCCATTCCACAAAGGTGGTGCCTCAATGGATCCTGGAAACTATTGCCCCATAAGCCTGACTAGCTTGATCTGCAAAGCTATGGAAAAGATCATCATGGAACTCATAAATAAAGATATTGGGGACCTACAGACACTGGATCCTACTCAGTTAGGCTTTGTTAAGGGCAGATCCTGCCTCCTAAACCTGGTCGATTTCTTTGAAACAATCACCAAGGCCGTTGACGAAGGGAAGGTGGTCCACACAGCCTACCTGGACCTCGCAAAAGCCTTCGATACAATATCCCACTTGGGCATCGTAGATAAGCTATCCAGCTTAAATATAAACCCCTATGCCACTAGATGGGTTGCTAACTGGCTCAAGGACAGAACCCACATGGTTAGAATTGCTGGAGCAATGTCAGACTCCAAACCAGTTACAAGTGGCATCCCACAAGGCTCAGTCTTTGGACCCCTCTTGTTCGGTATATATTTCTCGGAGGTACAGGACAAAACGGAAGGACTGTAGCTGACCAAGTTCACAGATGACTGCAAACTGGGAGCCATAATCAACTCTCCAGCTGACACAAGCATCCTCCAAAGGGGTCTCATAGAAACAGACAACTGCCGGAACCATGGCCTCAAGCTAAATGCCAAAAAGTGTATAGTCATCCCCTTTGGCAAAAACAAAGTGCCCACAAATTACCACATAGGCAATAATCCATTAAGTATGGAAGAAGTAATTAGGGACCTGGGGACCCAAGCTGATAGCAATCTCTCATTTGACAACCACGTGGCCAGAGTGGTTAGAAAAACATTCTATATAGCCCACCTAATCATGAAGAGATTCACATCTAGATCAGGGGAGGTCATAGTGTCTCTTTACTCATCCCTCATCAGGCCCATAATTGAGTACAATGCTCCTTTTGGGATGTACCTCACCAGACACCTGCAGCAACTAGAACGACCCCAAAAGTACCTCACCAAGAGGATCAAAGGGCTCAAACAGATGCCATATGCTGCCCGGTTAAAGAAACTCCAGCTCTA
>NC_056743.1:653990470-653998284 GCF_019279795.1 Protopterus annectens
AGTTCGCTCAGAGTTAGGATTAGGAAAGAGAGGGGGATTTTTAGGTTTAGGGAGTGATTAGGATTTGGCTCAGAGTAAGGGTTAGGGAGCAGAGGGGGGGTTTAGTTTTAGGGAGTTGTTTTTAGGGTTAGGCTTGGGGTTCTCAGAGGGATAGTTAGCTTAGTGGTAGTGCACAGGAATCAGGCTGGTGGGAGTTAGGGCACTTGCCATTTAGAGCAAGTGGCAGTGAGGTTGAGTGTCTGGAGCAAATGTGTCTCAATCACATGTAGTAGACTCCATATTAGAGTTTTTTACACAAACTTGATTTAGTGAGGATGGCCTGAAAACAAAAATCATGAGTAATGAAATATATTCATTTTAAAGTTGTTCTCAGACAGGAGACCCCGTGGCCTAGGATGTTTATGGAGGATATTTTGATCTATAGTGAGCGTAGAGAACAGGTTCAGGAGAGCCTGGAGAGGTGGAGATATAAAGGTCAGCAGGACTAAGGCAAAATATATGTGTGTGAATGAGAGGGAGGACAGAGGAATGGCGAGGATGCAGGGAGTACAGTTGGAGAAGGTGGATGAGTTTAAATACTTGGAATCAACAGTTCAGAGTAATGGTGAGTGTGAAAGAGAGGTGAAGAAGGGAGTGCAGGCAGGGTGAAGAGTGTCAAGAGTGATTTGTGACAGATGTGTACCAGTAAGAGTGAGAGAGAAGGTATACAAGATGGTAGTGAGACCAACTATGTTATATGGAATGGAGTTGGTGGCACTGATGAAAAGGCAGGAATCAAAGCTGGAGGTGGCAGAGTTAAAGATGTTAAGATTTGCATTGTGTGTGATGAGGATGGAAGGATTAGGAATGAGTATATTAGAGGGTCAGCTTAGGTTAGATGGTTTGGAGACAAAGCCAGAGAGGCAAGATTGCATTGGTTTGGACATGTGCTGAGGAGTGATACTGGGTATATTGGGAGAAGGGTTCTAAGGATGGAGCTGCCAGGTAAGAGGAAAATAGGAAGGCCTAAGATAAGGTTTATGGATGTGGTGAGAGAGGACATGCAAGTGGCTGGTGTTATAGATCAAGACGCAGAGGACAGGAAGAAATGGAAACAGGTGATCTACTGTGGCAACCCCTAACGGGAGCAGACAAAAGAAGAAGAAGAAGTTCAAAACAAAGAAAATAGTAGCTCCCCAGTAAACTGAAAAGATAAAGGATACTTAAATCGTATCTGGGAATAGTTTCTGTCCTCCTACCCCTTCAAAAAGACACAGTTATCTTCTGTGTATCACTCTGGTTTTAGCTTTTGATGAAAAGTAAAAGAACAAATGGCCAGAATCATACATTATACAGCTGAGGGTCTGGGAAAAGAAACACAAGCACATGCATAAATCTACTTAGAGGCAAGGAGTACATGTAGAGTCAACACAGAATGAATGAACAGCCAAAACCACAGTGCAGAACCAAGCACTGACACTGTTCCAGTGATCAGTTGCTGTCTCACAGTAGTGTCAATCAATTTCATTCACAGACTTCCCCTGTACCCAGCCATTAAAGCTGACTTTATCAACTGAATACACTTCGAATATCAGAATGTAATAGAATAAAAATAAAAGTGGGTTATTTTATTTTAACCCCCCCCACCCACACACACACACGTGAAAATTGCAGCCACTTCTGTGACTGTGACTGTATACCTAACATGTTTCATTATGATCAAATGAAAGATTGAATAAATAATCGCCACACAGGAGTTTATCATCTTCTCTGCTCACTTTGTCAAAACACAGGGCAACCGACTAAAAATTCGCCATTACATATGAATCCACTACTTATTATCACCAGGAAGAATGCTAAAAAATAATGGTGGACAAAGGACCAAAATCAGCAACAGCTATTGCATTTATATACTTAGAAACATGCATTAACATGGAATTTTTGAAATCTGTTTACACGGAAACTCAAATGACTATCATTACTTAGTGAATACAGTCCTCACTGATTTGCCAGAAAAAATACAAACTTTATAAGGGATAGAAAAAAATATCATGCAAAAAAATCAGAAACATTCTGCAAAAATTAGGACAGCTGAGAACAGTCAACAAAAGAATGAATGAATAAATGAATATATGCCCACCCACACACACACACAGATGTGACCATGGATTAAAGCCATTTGTCTGACTGTACTCCTCAGATTTTTGATTATAGTTAAATTAATGAATATAAATATATACATGCATAGCTGCCATACAGGAATGTATCTTGCCAGCTCACTGATGTCAGAATACAGTATACAGCTCACTGCAAGCCCCATACCACTCAACCTCTTATCTCATGAATCTAGGAGAAAGCTAAAATAATGATGGACAATGGACCAAAACCAGCAGACCAAAATATGAAGCAAAAAAATAGAAACATTATGTGAAATCATGAACAGTTAACAGCATGTACACCCCCCCCTCCCACAGACACACACACACACTTAAAGTACTTTTCATATTCTACATGTTGCCAGTAGCAGGTATTCTGCCTGTAAAAAAAACTATACCTAAAACAAGTGAAAACATAAATAAGTAAGTAAATAAAATGAATAATAATAAAAAAAAACTTCCTCTTGCTCATTCCTTCATACTCCCACAGTTGCTTCCTTTCTTGTAAGTCTCAGGTTGTCTCAGTCACATGAGACAGGTTGAAGTAGTTGCAAAAGCTCTTTGCTGCTTCACTCTGCAGCCCAGAGAGATCTTTAGAGACACTTCTGATGTCCTCAACAAAAACATGAAAGAGTTGCACAGATTGGTGGAATAATTTTGCAACAGACCAGTGAGCGGACTAAGCCTTTTGTCTTTTTTCTTTTTCTAAACACTGTCAGGTTAGTGTAGAACTCTGCACATGCGCATACTTCTGAAAACCAGGAATTAAACAGAAAGTGGACTCAACTTTCTGAATTTTAAAGAGTTTTTTCTTCTTTCTGTTTTTTTTTTTAATGGAGAGGCTGCAGCCCAACAGCTAGCACCAGTGATTTTACAACCCGTTAACTACTACAGCAGTGAGACTGATGAACTTCCACACTTAAAATGCCTTTTTAAATGATTCATTTACAACACAAATTGCTTATATGCTCATAGGTAAATACTAGGCTATCTGTCTGCAGACAATTACAAGGCTTGCCAACAACCAGAGATCAACCTTGTACTTTCTGTCTGGGAGGTAAAGACCTTAATCATTATGTTATCTCCTCACCATGTCTTACTCAGTAGAATGTGACCCTGTGCTTAAATCAATATTCAGTTTACTAAACCAGGCACACTATTTGGCCCAGTGATAAATCACCCTTAGATTTACCAGCTCTGGAAGTGACAGAAACTGGACAAAAGCCACACATCTTGCTTTACCCTCACCCACTTTGTGCAGCCCCTTGCTGTTAGTGTTTCCTTTACCCCTCCTAGTCCATCTTCTTACTACACATTTTATGGCATAGAGACTTATCGCTGCACATGAATGCCTTTTTCCTTTGTCTAATTACCACCAAATATAACTGCATTGATTTGAAGTGATGCTTATACTAAAACTGTCATTTAGATGCAGTGATTTTATAAACATCAGTATTTTGTTTGTTGTGGCAAATAAAATATTGCAGATTGTAAGGTCATTTTTCAGATTACTGGAACATATTTCCATTTCCTTGACTGTCTAGAAAAAAAATGGATAGGTAGAAACTCCAGTTACTCATGGTGCAAATTCTAACTTCCCTATAACACTGGCCATTTTCATACACTTTTACATCATTATAAAATGAATAACACAAGATAAAAGAACATTACAGACTGTGGCTATGTGTACAGAAAATTATCTTGAATCAGCTCAGTAACAAAAGGTTATTCTCAGTACTTGCAAGCAAAACATTATCTGCAAATATACTCTGCTTCCCTTTTCTAGAAGGTCATTGCCATTAGCCCACACATTTCTAAGAACAAAAGTTGTACTGTTCCTGCTGTGTACTGAAATGTATATTCTAATGCTGTCTGCTGCAATAAAAATAACTGGCAAGTCTCATGTAACAGTTGTCTTCAATATAACAGCATTGTTGCTTTAAGGATCTATTTTCTTTAAAACCCACAGCAAGTGATAAAGCTTTAATCTGAATCACTCTATAATTAACTACTTTCAGAGTACAGAAAAAAATATTTATTGGAAAATCAACAGTTGCAATTCAACGGTTTTAAATAGGAAAGCAATTAAAATCGAATTAGCATGAACTGGCAGTCACAGGCAGCCCTGCTATTTCCCTTATTTGGACAAAGATGCTCAGAGCTCATTGGTTATGAACAGCATGGGAAATCAGTGCTAGAATGAATTTTTATTACATATCCCAGTTGTGACTTCAGCTGACTCTATGGTAACACCTTGTAGTACTGAAGTTCAGCTGCAGGAAAACAGGACAATGACAGTGGACATGCAGCTCCAAGAGGTTCTGCAATATCATGTAGAAAGCAGTGGCAAGCATTAGTCATGTGGAAACCTTAAATAATCATTATACAGATATGCCCATCTTTTTTTTTACCAAATTTAGAGTGGAAAAGGGAGTACAGGAAAATAATGAAAAATGGGATAATAAGCGGAGTGTAGAACATAAGGTGAAAACTTAAGAAATGAGCAGGGTGGAGGTAGGGAAGATGAGAACATAAGTTGGGGAAGGAAGGGAAGGAATTAATTGGAAGGATAGAGGGTTCAGGTTAGTAGCAGGGGCACACACAAACATAGAACAGACAATACTGATAGAGGAGGCGCTGACACAATGAGGGAGGAGCACAATGCAGAAGGAGACATCAAACAAACAAAGAGAAGAGAATGGAGAGAGGGAAGATGGGGCAACAAACAGGGGCATGCATAGACACAAAAGGGAGGGTAGCACCAGAATGAGGGATAGGGTGGGGGTTGCGTGGTTATCATCCCTTCCACCCATGACCTAGTGGGAGCTTACTTGCCACCGGAGGCTCCTGCACCACTGGGCCCTGGCTGATATGAAGAAGCCAGTATAGGGCAGGGACACAGTTCAATTTATCACATGATGAGGTTCTCTAAATGGCCAATGCAGGCCTCCAGCCTCTGATCAGTAAGTTCCCACACACTGTTGGTCCACTGTCAATGGGTAACAAAGCTGTCACTTCCACTGCTACCAGTAGGGTTGGTGTGTCTGCTGCATCTGTTCTGACGGGTGTGGAGGTGACTGTGGCAGAATGGACCACAGAGAGTATGAGTGTTGTTGTTGGTAGTGATGGTGCCAACTGTAGGAGGTTGACAGGCCATGCTGTAAGGATGGGTGCAGGTCTAGATAGTGGTGCATAACATTGTAAAATAAATGGAGAGAAACAAAACAATAAACACAATAAATATATGAATACGGAGAAAGAGGGTGAGGCAAAGGGAAGTACAGATACAGTGAAAAAATGCAGCACATATCTATCTTTACTATGACAGTGTTAAAGATGCTATACTCAAATGAACAATAAGCACCCACACCAAATGGTGGGGGAATTAATCCCACAGCCATCATTAACGTTCAGTCTGAAAAGCTCAACCTTAGTGTCTTGAGATACAGGCAAAAACTGTTGTAAGTCTGCTGTCAAACATATAGTAATCTCATTAGACAAAGTATATAGAGAAATAAGATGTGTGAAGTATGTACAGATAACTGAAATAAATGCAGCTTATACCTATTTTTCTTTTATAATGTTACAGGCACTGTATTCCAAAGTATAAGAAACACCTACTGCAATTATCAATGATGGCACAACAGACAACTGATGGGAGAATTAAACCCACAGTCATCAGCACATGCATTCTGACAGTTAAATCCCTAATGTGTTGAGTTACTTGTACAATTCCAACGACCCATGCATGCACAGAGATGACAATAGCATTAAACAGTCATACTGCTACTTTAGAACTACATAACTTAGCAAGGGAGACAACAAACACTGTGGCAGACTACAATTAAAGTAGCTGAAAATATTGTTAACATTTAAACCTGTACTGTATGAAGCCAGTGTACTAACCCTGGTGCTCTCTAAGGTGCTCTATCCTCCTCCTCCTGTGCAGCTCTGCAACAGTTTCCGGGGCTATGGTGATAGAAACAGGAGTGTGTAAGATATGTGGATGAAGCACTAGTGTGGTCTCCTTTAAGGCCCCTGAGCCGGGCTGAAAACAGTAATTCAGCCAGCTGAATCACTTACAAATGCCTTCTACCAGCACCTGCAGGACTGCATGGATAAGGCAATCCCAAGCAAAACAAAGACTCTTTGTACCAAAGGCAAGCGTCCAGTCTGGTGGACCCCAGCCATAAACAAACTCTACAACAAAAGGAGGAAGCTACTACATGATAGAGCAAAATCCTTGAAAGGTAAGACTTTGATCACTATAAGTAAAAAGCTGAGAGCCCCTCATAAAATCATCCAAAGCAAATTTTGAGAGAAGAATAGCTAAAGACTCTAAAGACAATCATAAGGCCTTCTTTAGCTATAAAGTTAGAAACCCTGGGGGAAACCCCCAGATATGCTCAGAATTATTTCAAAATGTTGAGAAGATTACTGATCCTCCAAACATTGCCAACATACTGGCTGACAGGTTCAGTGCAAACTTTCCCTCCCCAAAAGGAGAGAGATATCTATACCAACAGATTGCAGACCCCCAAACATCTCTAATGCCCAAGTGAGAACGGCGCCTCAAAGGCAAAAACACAGCATCCATGGGACCTGATGGTGTCTCGCCGTGTAAAGCATGCACTCAACGAGGAATTAAATCCTCAGTTAGACAGCTGTTTTAATCGTGAGCCTCACCCTCGATACGCATCTAGGAGTGGCGCATTGTTAATCGTAGTCCCACTTCACAAAGGCGTGTGCCTCCACCGACCCTGAAATTACCGACCATTAGCTTGAAAGCCTTATCTGCAAAGCCATGGAGAGGATCATAATGGATCTCATAAATAAAGACATAGGGAATTTGCAGACTCTGGATCCAACCCAGTTTGGCTTTGTCAAGGCAAGCAGGTCATGCCTTTTAAACTTGGTTGACTTTTTCTCAAACAGTCACCAAGGCCATTGATGAGGGAAAAGGCAGTCCATAAGTAGCCTACCTCGATCTGGACGGTAAGGCCTTCTACACAATACCCCACTCGGGTATCATTGAAAACTCATCAGCCTAAATGTTAACCCATACATCACAAGATGGGTTGCAAACTGGCTGAGTGACAGAACCCACAGGGTCAGAGTTGCCGGTGCCATGTCTGGAATTCTAAGCCTGTCTCAAGTGGTGTCCTACAGGGCTCAGTCCTTGGCTCCACTCCTTGTTTGGCATCTACTTCTTCCAAGTACAAGCAAACACGGAGGGTTATATTGACAAAGTTTGCAGATGACTGCAAACTGCGTGTCAGAGTCGAAAACACATCTGGACACAGATATCCTTCTTAGAAGGGTCTCTACAGTTGATAATGGATAACTGGTGCTAGAGCCACGCCCAAAAGTTAAATGCCAAAAAGGATAGTCATATACCTCTTCGGAAAACAAGGTTACCCCTAGCTACTCATATATAGGTGGAAATCCACTTGAGCACAGAAGAGGTTATTAGGGACCTGGGGACCTTAGGGTTGACAGCAGTCTGTCATTCGACACCCATGTTGCAAAAAATAGTTAGAAGACCTTCTACATTGCTCCACCTTATCATGAAGGGATTCACATCTAGATCAAGAGAGGTCATAGTCTCCCCTATATCTCATCACTCATCCGACCAAATGATTGAGTACAATGCCCCATCTCTGAATGTATCTGACCCGA